>NW_024870834.1:3137500-3290000 GCF_019054845.1 Dipodomys spectabilis
TCAGAGAGGCTGGGGGCTACTTCCACATGCAGACCCACCACCTGCAGAGGGGCAGGCCTCTCCACCAGGTGTCTGATGGTGGCACTAGCCACTCCGTGTGTGTGGCCCTGCCCTCTCCACCCTGTGGGACCAGAACCCCGGCACACTTGGAAGGTGTGCAAAGATGACACACAGGCTTATGTGAGCGTGCTGTCCACCAGCACAGCCAGGAGCCGGCCGATGTACCCAGCAGGCCAGGGCGGGTGAGAGATGCCCGTGCCAAACCTAGCTCGGGCAGGGGTGAGACTCCAGCTAAGAGCAAGACCCACAGAGGCTCCGGTCCACCTAATTAATTTCAAGTGTTTGGGGAAATCATGGCAAATGTGCTGAAAACAAACCCCAGACCTCCAGTTGGACAACTGCTCCCCACACTCATGTCCCCCTCAAGTGCAGTTCTCGTGCAAACGTGTCCCCAGCCAGCTCCTCTCCTCCTGTCAGCCCCGCCCTGACAGCAGCCCGCCCCAGAGAAGGGAGGCTGCCAGCTCCAGGGAGGCCTCTGACTTCAGAAGCCTCGAGCTTCCCCTCGCTCTCCTAGACAACAAGGGAGGCCCTGGGGCTTTCAGAGCTCCATGCGTGCCTGATCACTGCTCCAGCCACTGAAATGCGGGTGGGGCAAGTGTGAATTGCATCCCCTAAAAAGGTTTCTCTGGACATGGTCTTCCTGTCCTGGAGCTCCCAGAGATCCGCCTCATAAAACCAGTCAACAGCCAGGATGAAAATGATGGCAAACCACAGTGGGCACAACCCTCGCGTGGCCATGGGCGCGGGTGGCGGCCGTGTGGTCGCTGCTGAGAGGCAGTGACGAGAGTCCAGGGAGAAGAGGAAGAGGGAAAGATGGAGAAGACAGCGGGCACCCAGGCAAAGGAGTGCTGAGTTTTATGAGCCAGAGAGGAAAATGCACTGGATGCCTGCCCTACCCTAGAAAAAGAAACAAAACCCCAAACTCAAAGTGAGCCGGCAGGAGGCCGGAGCCTGTGCAGGGCAAAGCAAAAAGCCTGGGATGTCCGGGAGGCCCGGTGGCCTCCCCCAAACCCACCCACTCCCCTCACCACCCCCCACCTCCAGGCAGAAGGAAGCCGCCCAGGTGGGCTGGCACAAAGACAACTCTGCCACCGGGCAAGGGCACGAAGCAAAGCCCCAACCCGCATCCAAATCTGAAACTGCCATTTGTCAGTGAAAACACGGTTACCCCTCCACATCTGTGGGCCCCACCAACCAGGGGTCAAAAATACTCCAGTGGGGGGAGGGGGTGCTGGCTACAGTGGCTTACACCTGCAGTCCTAGCTACTGGAGAGGCAGAAACTGGGGAATTAGGATACAAGCCCAGCCCAAGCCAAAACAGCTCACAAGACTCCATCTCAAGTAATAGCTGGATGTGCTGGCAGCCATCTGCCATGCCCCATGTCCAGGGGAAGCACAAGGAGGGAGATCACGGTCCCGGCTGGCCTGGGCATGAAGTGAGACCCTAAAACAAAACTAACCTACCCAGATGGGGAAGGGGGGTTGGGGAAGTGACTCAAATGCTAGCACACCTGCCTAGAAAGTCGGAGGCCCTGAATCCAAACCACCTCCCCAAACACCTCTCTACTGAACACGCACAGACTTTCCCCTGTAATTATACACCAAGGAATACAGAATAGCAACTATTTGCACCACATTGACATTATCTTAGGCATTACAAGTCATATTTTAAAGTGTGTAGAAGGATGTGTGAGGTTTACACACCACCACCACTGTGTGCTCTGTACGGGACAGAAGCATCAGAGGATTTGGTGGCTGTATTTGCCACCTGTATAACTAGCAAAAGAAGAGGACATTCGTAAATAGCATCTAGGAATCAATAAGAAAGATACAAAAAAAAAAAAAAAAAACTCAAGAAGAAAGACTTGGAATATCCATAGCCCACAAACATTTTTTTTTTTAAGGTCAACCTCAAAGGTAAGTTGAAAAGCTGGGGTGTGGCTCAGCGGTAGAGTGCATGTTTAGCTCATTCAAGGCCTTGGGTCTCAGCACTGTCTGTGAACAGCCAGTCCTCAAAAAGCAGTAACTTGTCACAGCCTCTCCGTCCCCAGACCCTGACACACTGGGCTTTCAACTCACGGGTGGCGGGTCAGCGCGAGAAGGGGGCGTCAGGCGGCAAGCCCAAGAGGTGGCCTTCATTCTGCAGGTCATGGTGAAGTTCACACGCTTGCCTCTGGATAGCAACCATTCCCAGACTCTTGCCAAGATGGCGGGTGCCTTTCCCACCAGCGACTCCTCCGTGGGAGAAGGTGGGTTGCCGGTGCTCCCATAGTCGACTGGCAAATGTTTTATACTTATTTACAAGGCAGAGCAATTATGTATAATTATTCCATAATGCAAACACATTACAAACATGTATAGCAACGTGTCTCCTCCTCCTAAGGAATCTGGCTGAACTCGGTGTTAAAGATATTTTGTGTAATTGAAAAGTGGAGGGGAACAGGTGTAGGAAGAGAAAAAAGAGCCTTTCTGACCCAGGTGAAGGAAACTGCTAGAAGCTTTCTTGTTCAACAGGAAAGCAATTCAGAAATAGAACTGGATTCTTCAAGGACCCCCCATGATCTAGCTTTCACTCCTGTTCTTTTTTTTATATACTAGCTACCATTTTTCTTTCCAGGCATGGGCGCTGTCCCTGAGCTCTTCAGCTCAAGGCGCGCACTCTACTGCTTGAGCCACAGCACCATTTCTGGTTTTCTGGTGGTTTATTGGAGATTAGAGTCTCATAGACTTTCCCGCCCGGACTGGCTTTGAACCTCGATCCTCAGATCTCCTGAGTAGCTAGGATACAGGCATGAGCCACCAGTGCCTAGTTTAGCTACCATTTTTCTTTACCTGCCTTTCCCACTCGAGGAGAGAATTGTCAGTCCCCTTCATCTGTGTGTTCTAAAAGACACAGCACCCAGAAGAAAGCTTGAGTATATAGTAGGCACTCAATAAGTGCCCTGTTGAATGGGGGAAGAAATGGGGTAAGGGAGAGAGTTGGTACAAAATGAGCACTTGCTATTGGGATGAAACCATGCAGATACAAAACTGTGTGGATGAGATTCTGGCCCAGTCCTCTGGCGTCCCTCCCTGTAGGAAGTGGAACAGAGGTAGCACTTTGTACCGGCAGCCAGCTCAACAGCTCTCCCCCCCTGCTCACCCCCACCATCATCAAAAAGAAGCCATCAGATACAAGAGCTGTTTGCAAAATGGGCAAGGAGGATGAGTGACAGGGGAGCCCATTTGTCGAGGGGCTCATTTTCCTGACAGCTGGCTGGAAACTTGAACTGCAGCCTCGAAACCTGAACTTGGCCTTGGCCTAATTCCGGATCAAGTGACGGCAGTCTGCCATCTGTCCTGGGCCAGGCCCTCTGAGGACCTTAAGGGCAGATGTAATCTCCCCTCCTGGGCCTCACACACATGCCAGGTCTGCTCTTATTTAAGACACAATAGCAGCCAGTGTTCTGCCACTCTACCTAGAGTCACAGCAAGGCCGTCCTCTCCCAGAGGACGAAGCTGATGAGCCCTGGTGGGCAGGCGTGGGCTGTGACGGGTGAGGCTCATCTTCCTTTGCCCTGTTGACCCTCAGGAAACAGGCCTGGAAGCAAGCTACATGGGCTATGGCGTGAAGCCCAGCCATCCTACAACACCAGCTGTCACCTTGGGCAAGTCATTTTCCTTCTCTGTTCAAATATCTCAGCTATAAAATGCACTCCTACAGACCCGACACACCCGTGGTTCACTCCTGTAACCCTAGCTACATGGGAAACTGAGATCAGGAGTGTCCTGGTTCCAAGCCAGCCCTGGCAGAAAAGTTTACAAGAGTTCCAGCTCAGGCAGTAGCTGGTCACAGTGTGTACGCCTGCCACCCTGGCTTCACAGGAGGCTCGTCCTTCAGGCCAGTTCAGACAAAGTAAGTTCATGAGAACCCAACCCAACAGGAAAAACTGGGCATGGTAGCACATGCCACTCACCTAATTAATGCAAGAAGCATTAATTAGGAGGATGGCTATCTAGGTCAGTCCCAGCAAAAAGTGAGACCCTGTCTCACAATCAGAACCAAAAGATTCAGGGGGATGGAGGGGGAGGAAAGTCCAGCTCAAGAGGAAGTGGCAGGACTAGAAGTACAACCCTAAACTTCCTAGTGCTAGACAATCTGTATCAGTAGCTCATGCCACATAACAAGCATTTCCACAACAGAATGGCTTGAGACAATCTGGTGATAATCTGTGCTAGCTTGCTAGGGCTGCTATACAGAAAAACACAAAGCCAGTGGCTTTAAGGATGGAGACGCATTTATTCATGGTTCTGGAGCTGTAAGGCCAAGGCACCGGCAGGGCTGCTTCTCCCACCCCTCCCTCAGGACGATGGCACCCAGCCTCAGCCTCCCGCGGCTGTGTTCTTTAATAAGGACACCATCCTATCACCTTAGGATCATCACCCGGTGATCAGGGCTTCCAGCCCAGGATTCCCAACCCTGCTCCAGGAAGTCCTGCTGTAGAAGTGAAAGTTCTAGCAATCACCGCTGAAGCGAACATCACAGGGTCACAGCCACTCCACACTGTTCCTTAGAAGGGCCAGGCCAGAGACGCGGGACTTGGCGGTGTGTGGTCACCGCACCTGCTCTGTGGTTCCCTCAAAATGACAGCCAGGAGCGTGGAGGCAGAGGCCCGAGCGCAGTCCAGCCTCGGCTGTACCCGCTCCTGCCATTTTCCTTCCAAATTCTCCACCCCGGCCCCGCACTGCCATTGATAAAACAGCACAATCCTCATCCTAGAAAGGACAGCTATCTTAGCGGTCTTACAAGCACCCTCTATTTGCACTCAACTCTGAACCATAGCTGAAGACTATTTTGCTTTAAGTCACTATTATGTGGAAGCTATTCATAGACTTTTTTTTTCTGAAGCCATGTTTTCTATCCATGTGTATCTTTGATAACTCTTTTCCTTTCTGAAATGTGAATGAATTTCTCTGCAGAACACTACCCAAGCAGACAGCAGTTACGCCAGACTCTAGCAAAACACTGGCTTCTTGGGGAAGCAAAATGGAAATGAATGGACGCTTTCTCCTGGGCCTGTGTCCCCCCCACCCCCACCCTGTGCCCCATCCCCCAGGACCTGCAGACACCGGACTTCCCCCTCCTTGCCCCATCCCTTGGCTGCCTAGCGGGAAGGAGACGTCACAGGGCCCACAGGTTGGGTCTCAAGGTATTCCCAGCTTCGGGGCTCTGGGGTTGAGATGGAGGGGGTTGAGGATGCTGGCATGGCACCGCAATGAGCCCCGGTGAGGCTCTGACATGACCTTGTGTTCACCAGGGTTCACCAGTGCGAAGCCAGTCCTCAAGGCAGTGGTGGTCCATTTAAGGGGTGGAGCCTGGAGCAAAGTGATGTGAGGGATTGCTGTGGTCCTTGTAGGACCCTGTATTAGCTCTTCTTAGTTTTCTGCTAATTTTTTAAAATTACATGTAAGTAGTCGTACAAAGGGGTTTCGATTCAACCTATAGATTTACGAGTCGAATGCGTACCGATCAATGCCACCACTTCCAGTGTTTCCAGATCTCCCACACATACACTAATCCCCTCCAGCTACCGGCTTCCTTTCTCACGCAGGTACACCGAATATGCCAACTGCATCCGCCCACCCTTCCTCCCCGCATTCGCCTGCCCCGCCCCTCCCCTGACCTTCCACTCCCCGGTTCTGCTTCCTGGTTTTCGTTGAAGGGTTCATTCCTGCCACAGTGAGTTGCTGCAAGTCACTGCATCTGTCTACCTCACCCTGCGGCTTCCTGCCTCAGCCACCGGTGCTTGCTCCTCCCCGCCTCCCCTGCCAGCACCGTGACACTGTCTGCCTTGCGCTCTGCGGTCCTCACTAGAGATGAGATCAACAGGGCCATCGATCTTGGACTTACAGGTCCTGAAGCTGTGAGCGAAATCCCCTTCTTTTCTTTCTGAGTTACCCAGCCTCACATCCTTTGTGATAGTCACAGAGAACAGACAGGTGTATCGGTTCTGAGGGGAAGGCCTGCTCGTGCCAAAGAGGCAGCTACCGCAGCCTAGAGTCCAGTGGGGTGTCGATCTCCACATCCTATCAGTGGCCTCAGAGAAGCTGCTTCCTCCTCAGCAAGCCTGCAGGGTTCTGGAGCGCCCAAGGCCCACCTCTGCAGTGGGGACAGGCCTGCAGGGTCCTGTGAGGGCTGTGGTTTCTAAGCATCCCCTTGATGCTTAGGAAACACAAGCTATGACTGAGACACCAGGGCCCAGAAAGGACCACTCCTAAAACACAGCGGGCAGTTCACCAACATCTGCCTCGTGTATGGCGACTGTGCGGCAGAAGGAAGGTCCCAGGACCCAGTGTGACACACAGCTCTGTGAAGGGCTGCTGGACTGCCAGTGCGCAGGTCAGGCCCCACCCACCCAGCCTTCCTTCTGACCACCCAGGAATGGAGCCCTGCTGCGATGCTCAGAGGGCCGTGTGGCTGGTGTCTACTTATGTGCAAGCTGGAAGTCGGGGTGGCACTGCAGAAGCACCGATCTACACAATCTCCAGTGTGGCACGGTGGAAGGACGCTTGTGACAAACACAGAAATAAGGCTCCTCGTTGTTCTGATCAGTACAGGACTGAAGTCCTAGGGAGAGCACCTAAGCAAGAGAAGGAACGAGAGGCAATTGGACAGGAAGAAGTTAAACTGTCCATTGCTGACAACACAAACCTATAGAGAGAACCCCCTAAAGCCCTCAGCACAAAGCTGTTAGAACTGATGAATGAATCCAGTAAAGCTGTGAGATGCAAAATCAATGCACATAAGTAAGTAGTATTTCTATATACTAACAATGAACTATCTGAAAAAGAAATCAAGAAAACAATCCCATTTACAGTAGCTACAAGAAAATTAAACACAGGAATAAATTCAACTGAGGGGGTGAAAGAGCCTATATACCGAGAACTATAAACTGTGGATGAAAGAAGACACAAATAAATGAGCAGGCATCCCAAGTTCATGGACCAGAAGAAGGGACACGCCTGTAATCCCAGCTACTCCACGGGCCAAGACCGAGAGGATGGAGGTTTGACATCAGGCTGGGCAGAAAAGTCAAGGGGCCTCTTATTTCCAGGTATCCAGTAAAATGCCAGATTAGAGGTATGGCCCAAGTGGTAGAGCACCAGATACGAGCAAGAAAGCTGAGAGCACAAGGCTCTGAGTACTGTCATGGATTAATTAATTTAACATATATTTTTAAAAATGTGAACCAAAAAAAAAAAAGGAATGAAATTGTGTCATTTGCAACATGGATAGAACTGGAGAACATGTTAAATGACATGGGTGAGACAAAGAAAGACAAATTCCTCATGGTCTTACTTACACGGGGCTTGGAGCTAGTCGAGCTCAGAGCAGAGGTTAGAAGGGAGAATAAGGAGGTGCCAGCCAGGGCTTCAGAACAGGACCACAGTAGTGCATATGGTTAAGAGTGGAGTATTTGCACATTTCAAAATGGCTAGGAGAATAAATTCACAATATTCAACCTAACAAAGAAATGTTAACAATTTCAAGTAGTGGACATATTGACTAGTTTTCATTATTCCAGGTTGTACTCATAAATCATAGCATCGTGCCAGGTTCTAATGGCTGGTGTGTGGAATCTTAGCCACTCAGAAGGTGATCAAGAGACTGAAGGCCAGCCAGGCAGGTTGAGATAGGTCAGGACACCTAGGCATAATGGCAGGCACTTACCATTCCAGCTACATGAGGGAGAGGATCATGATTTCAGGCCAGCCCCAGACCAAAAAAAAAGTTTGCAAGACCCTATCTTAAGAAGGCTGGGTATAGTGGGCTGGGAAGGTGGCTCAGTGGTAGAGTGCTTGCCTTGCATGCCTGAGGCCCTGGGTTCGATTCCTCAGCACCACATAAGCACACAAAAAAAGCCGGAAGTGGCACTGTGGCTCAAGTGGTAGAGTGCTAGCCTTGAGCTGAGGAGCTGAGGGACAGCGCCCAGGCCCAGAGTTCAGACCCACAACCAGACCCAAAAAAAAAAAAAGAAGGCTGGGTATGGTGGGACATGCCTGTCACCTGTCATCACAACTACAGAAGGAAGAACAGGAGGACTGTGATCCAGACCTGCCTGGGCAAAAACAAAGCAAGAACCAATGTCAAAACTAACCCGAGCAAAACCAAGTTCAAACACCAACACTGAAAAATAAAATAACCGTCACCTCAATTAAATATATACAACTTTAAGTCAGTTTTATAACTTTAAAAAATGTAAATCTAGCATGAATCAGCCAACCAGATTGGACAACTACAGAAACAGACTGTACCTCTTAATAGGAGAGTCTATGGCCATTTGTGTGGGCATGTACGTACACACACACACTTACTGTCCCTATTATTTAAGAAATTCTTAAGGCATCTAAAGAGAACACAGAAAGCCTCTGCCAGTGGCCAGTATGATGGAAGCTTGGGATTCCAGTGGGTGTGAAAAATCCCATTTCTTACCCTCTAGGTTAAAAGACAAAACAATCAAACAAAAACAAGTATTTCACATGGGAAGAAGACCAATGCTAGGAAGAGGTTTCTGTCTCAAATGGCCCTGAAAGTTTTTTGTTGTTGTGGTTTGTTTTTGTTTTGCCAGGCCTAAGGCTTGAACTCAGGGCCTGGGCACCATCCCTGAGCTCCACAACTCCACCTTCAGTTTTTTGGTAGTTAACTGGAGGTAAGAATCTCACAGCCATCTCCTGCCCAGGCTGGCTTTGAACTGTGATGCTCAGATCTCCGCCTTCTGAGTAGATTACAGGCATGAGGCACCCGTGCTTAGCTTGGCCCTGCAAGTTCTGAGGATCCAGGATAGAGCATAGACTAGAAGTGGGCCTTCCTATAGAGGATGGTCAGAGGTCCCTGCATGAGGCTCCCACCAGGGTGCCTACCAGCACCCCAAGCCAGTAGGGAAGCCCGGATTCACTTAGCCCCTTCTCAGACACTCACTGAGATTCAACGCGTCCCACTCCGCCAGTCCTTCCTCCTCCCTCCTGATTACAGAGGAAAAGGCAGCTCTCCAAGCCCTCCAAGAGCAGTTACGATTATTGCATAATTGTGGCCATCAGAAGCAACAGTGCTGCAGGCTGCCAGGCCACGCTCCCCTCCGATGACACCGGGTTCCGCTGCTAGAAGATGAGGAAGTGCAGCTAATTGAGACGAAAGACTGTTCAACACAGCTTTCTAATTTTCCACACTTAGTTCCCTTTTATTCTGCAGTGGTCTCCTTTTGGTAATTGACTTTCAAATACTGCTTGTTACACATCACACTTAAGCAGGAGTTATTCCTGGCAGAACTGAGCTACACCAAGGATCCAGAAGGAAACCTGGCCTGCAGGCCTGAGGCCCCCTCACAGGCCCAGCCCCACACAGATGTACAAGGAACACAAGCCCACGTAATGCGGTCCCCCAGGTACCACTGGACAGGAATCACGGTGCTGTCGGTGTGGACATTGTACAGCTGTGTGTGTGACTGCTCGGTCTCCACCCGTTCTACCATTTTACACGACCTTGTGGGTTTAGGACAAGTGATCAGTGGGAAACTGAAGGTCATCAAATGTCGGATCTATTATTCCCAGAATTCATACCTCAGTGCACTTCCACAGCTCTCACACATTGGGAAATAGACATAAATAAGGCAGCCTCTGCCTTCAAGATCTCAGGATATGGTGGGGATGATTGAGGGGAGATAAAGAGCAAATTATAACAATTCAGTGGGAAAGTCCACATAATAGAGATTTACTCACACACAAAAATGGGGCAAAGAGGATGGCAACTCTCCTCCCCATAGGGACAGAGGAGATGAAAGTCAATTTGGGGTTCTTGAAGGATGCCTAGAAGTCCGCCCACGGTTGGGGCATGCAGCCAAGCGGGCCCCATTAGAACAATGAGCAAGAGTGCCCCCTCAGTTTTTCAGGCCTCACATGCCAAGGGCATGGCTGAATTGGAACTGACCCCCATCCACGTGACCTTCACATGACATCCATGGGTCTGTGCTGTGGTTGTCCAACTCAGTAACACACATTATGTCCTTCTGGGAAACCACACAGCCATTTCACTGGGGCTGTCAGTGCTCCAACCTCGTTTGGATTCTTGTTAGAATTGCCACTGGAGTCCATTTGAAAGCTATATAATGGCTTTGCTTTTATAGCAATACATTGCTTTTGATCCCAAGTGCTACATTCCTCAGCACGACTATCCATTTGGTGGCTAGATTTGGCTCCAAAGAATTGGAACTATTTCCAAGCATTAGCTACCCTTGAAGGTTGATGATGGCCACTGTACTGTGTATGTGCAAAGCAATGTGCTCTTGCGGGAAGAGAGTATTCCTCACCCCTGCCTCCCTCACTCCTGTCTACCCCTCCCCTGCCTTCCACTATCTTTGTGTCCCCAGCCCTGGTTGGGGAAGGAATTCACAGCTCACGAAGGCAGCTGCTGGTACCAACGGGGTCACTCTGGGCAGGTGTCAGGTGCCTGTGAAACCATGAAGGTGCCTGCCCTCCCTCAGTGGGATTTGAAGCTGGCCCTGTCTCCACCCCTGCATCTAAACATGCTTAATTCACTATCAAGATCCCACAGTACTAGGCCAGAGAGAGTAGCCCAAAATTTGGCTTGGGGACAAGGAAGAGTAGGAGGAAGCTTTGGTTACTTTGGCAGACAAATACACTGTTAAGATAGGTAGCAGAACATGTCTTCGAAAGTCTGATTATCAATTAAAAGCCATACTACATACATAATCACAGAGCATTTCCCATTTTAAAGGTTCACAAAATGCTTTTTAAGAAGGAGCATGATTCTGATTCTGGACAGGTAACAAGAACAAAGGGCAGCTGCAAGGCCGGCGTGTGAGTCACAAGCCCCCTCCCCCTTCCACGCAGACAGGAGCCTTGTCCACCCACCATCCCCTCCTGAGGCTGCGTGCACCCCCAGCCCAGCAGCATCACCCCAAGAAGGAAATGGCAGCTCTCTCCGATGCCCACCTCAGCTCCCACAATTACATGCTGTGAACTATTGAAAGCGAAACCCCAGAGCCGCCAGGGCATCGGAGGGAAGGACTGGCATTTCTAGGCTGGGAATTATAGACAGAGGTACCACAGCGAGGTCTGGGGTCCTGCTCCCAGGGCCCACCAGGGCACCATGCTTTCCATGGGAACTGTCACTCACCAAGAAAAGTCACTTCCCAAAATACCACATGCTGCAGGTAAGTGAAGGAAAGGTCAGAATGACGGAGGTGTGGTGTTATAAAGCACTTCGTACATAAAAATTGCCTAATTATCGAGATGCTATGGAAGGGCGTGTGCTACTCCTCTGGGCAGCAAAATCTCGGGCTGGATATGAGGACACATCTCAGAGCAGCTCAGGCCCATCAAACTGCAGGCCGACTCCAACCATAGAGAAACACCTCAATTCCATATGCCCTCCCAGCCCCTCCACTGCCCCATTACTCCATATCAAGCAGTCTCTAAAAAGAGCATGAAAACATCAAGATTTGAATCTCTGTATTCATTTCATACTTAAGTAATGTGACAAGCCACTGTTTCTTATCCTTTGTCATTGAATTTACATTATGAAGACTCTGAAAAGTATAAATCAGGTTTGAAGCATACATAGTGCGTTATTTGAATGAATTAAATTCTATTGACTTCCGTCTATTCAGTCAGATTTTGAAATAAGATAGGCAACGACCACGTTCTCTACCATCTCTCTTCATTTTGCTTGGGATCTAATCTCTATGGCCCCAACTCTGCAAATATGGGTTCCTTATCATTCCAAGATCAAATCTCTTTTGAAGTAATATAAGTCTTCTTTAAAAATCATTTCATAGGGCTGGGAAGGTAGCTCAGTCACAGAGTGCTTGCCTTGCATGCGTGAGGCCCTGGGTTCCATTCCTCAGCACCACATAAGCAGGAAAAAAAAAAGCCAGAACTGGCATTGTGGCTCAGGTGGTAGAGTGCTAGCCTTGAGCTGAAGAGCTGAGGAACAGCGCCCAGGCCCAGATTTCAGGTCCCATGACCGACCAAAAAACAACAAAAATCATTTCATAGCTGTAGATGTAGCTCAGTGAGAGAGCACAGGTTAGGATGTCTAGGGCCTGGGTTTGATCTACAGCACCACAAAAGAAAAATAAATAAATACTCTAGAAAAATAAGACTCACTTCATAATTCATTTATTCCATTGTCCTCAGAAAATCATTTGTGAGCTGGGTGTTGGTGTCTCACGCCTATAATCCTAGGTACTCAGGAGGCTGAGATCTGAGGATCGCAGCTCAAAGCCAGCCCGGGCAGGAAAGTCCGTGAGATTCTTATCTCCAATAAACCACCAGAAAACTGGAAGTGGCACTGTAGTTCAAGTGGTAGAATGCTGGCTTTGAGCTGAAATGTTGAGGGAGAGCGCCCAGGCCCAGAGTTCAAGACCATGACTGACCAAAAAAAAAAAAAAAAAATCATTTATGAAGTGACCCTTATAGGCTGGTCTAGGCACTGAGCATCAAGAACCAAGATGGAAGGCGGTAACTATCCCAGGGTTTCTATGTGCTTGGGGGGAAAACCACAACACACACACAGTTCTAAAAGCAGTAGCTTGTACACAGGAAGCAGGAAGCAAAGGGAAGGGTTATTCTAAGTCAGACTGAGGAGGTCAGGCCTGGCTTCCAAGAAGTGATGCCTGGTCCTGGTTCTTGAGTAGTCGATTCAGTTCAGTACAAAGCAGAGAAAAGCTTTCGAGGGAGTGCCATGTGCAAAAACATGGCGGCCAGACAGAGAGCAGTTCATCTGAAGAGCAGCCAGCAGCTCAGGATATAGTGTGTCATGGACAGACCAGAGAGAACTTCCTTGAATCTCTTTCCACAGTCCCAGGGTGCACTGGGAATCAGTCACTGAGCCTTTATTCTAGAAGTTAGGTGACATTGGAAAGATCCCTCAAGCCAAGGTAACAAGCTTCCAAGGAGGCAGAGGGAGTCAAGAGGCATTCTGAGAAGCAAAATGAGGGTCCTGGGGTCACAGGAAGGAACGCTTACAGAAGACACAAAATCAACCACTTGAAGAGACTGTAGAAATTCCATCTCTGCACTCCAATGCACACACACGCACTACAAGATATCTAGGGTCACTTATTCAGGTAGACAGGGTTTATTAAACCAGTACCAATTATTTTCTGATCTGGGAAGAAGTCCCCAAATAAGAGCTGCATCACCAAAAGCGCAGCAGAGCAGAGCACACAGCTACTCAACAACTGGACGCCGGTCACCGGTGCAAGGGCCTTTGCGAGGCACACTCCCTTACCTGCTTAGGAAGGAGCCATCTGTGACTATGGAGGAGCAAAACGCTTTGATTCTTGAGGCCTTGCAAGAAGGTTGCTTACTTCAGCTCGCTCATCTCCATGTGCGAGGCAAATCTCATCCAGTATTTTCCATTCATTGGAATTTCTTAGCCTTGTGGTAACTTGATACTGTTTTCCTAATTTCTAATACTCCCATTTCCCCAGAGAGGGAAATCTAACAGCCAGAAAACTTCCCAAAAAAGCCCATTATCCAAGAGAAGTTTCTCATGAGAGCCATCGAGTAAGCTATGACACTAGTTTCCATTTGACTAATCTCATAAGACAATAAACTTCTGGCCCCAGAAAGGAAAAGATTTCACAAAGGGAATAATGTTAGACAACAAAAAGCAGCCAAGGGCCTAAGACAGACACAGGTGTGGAATTAAAGATCTATTCACTGGACCTTGGCTAAACTTTCATCCTTCTCTTTGCTATCCACTTACCAGGCCTCTTTGAGGTGCCGGTAACCTTGGTGTTTCCCAGGGTGAAATGGAAGCAAGGAAGAGCAAGCCATAGGGACCAGACGGCAGGGTAGGTCTGGAGCTTGAAAGGGCTACGGGAGCGTATTAGAGGAAGGGCTTGACCCACCTTCACTGTCAAGGCACCACTGGTAGGATTCAGGGAGTGAGCCTCCCACCCAGACTGTACGGGCAGGGAGGAGATGCACACTTCTCTGATTCTCAGGATGAGTCTGGGAATCTCACCTATCCTCACTCTAGACACATGGTCGTAACTCACCTTCACACAGGGAACTTGCAGGACAGACCCAGCATACCTGGGCATCTGTGGCCATCCTTGAGGTGAGAAGAGCCACAGACTTGCTGAGATGGAGCTCAGAGGGATTTCTAGTGTCACTGGTGAGCCGCCCAGTCACTGCAGGACTGGGCACCAACCATACACAGTTACCCTCCAAGACCTGCTCTCAGCAGGAGAACGGCCTCCTCCAGCAGCCCAACAATGACAGGCCCACAAGGTGCTCAGCATGCACTCAGGACTGGGCCAGAAGGTCATCCTAGCTCCAGCACTTCAGAAATTGGCTGAGGCCTTTTTTTTTTTTTCCTTACAACTTCAGCGGACTTGAACTTGGCCCATGGTCCTGCTTCCTGGATAGTTGGTTCTGTGGGCCCTTTCCAAGCACGTTTCACTTCCTGGACACAAGGCTCCTTTCCACTGCAAGCCCCAGGGACCCAACCTAAGACCAGGTGGCTTTCGGTGAGGCACACTTGCAAGCTAGCCTAGGACGACTTCACTAACTCTCTGCCTTATACCTAGTCTCATCTCAAAATGAGAGGCTTGGCCCAGATCTACCAGTTTTGGCTATTACTTCATTGCCACCATACACAGAAGCCAACTGGAGAATTCCAGGAGAGGTCTGTAATGGTCAAGCCATTCTTTATTTTTTAAAATTTTTTTGGGGGGGTCCCGTCATGGGGCCTGAACTCCGGGTCTGGGCGCTGTTCCTCAGCGATTCAGCTCAAGGCTAGCGCTCTACCACTTTAGCCACAGCACCACTTCTGGCTTTTTTTTTTTTTGCTTATGTGGTGCTGAGGAATCGAACCCAGGTCCTCAGACATGCAAGGCAAGTGCTCTACCACTGAGCCACCTTCCCAGCCCCCAAAATTAGGTTTATGTTTTTTGTTTTTTTCCTTTTTGTCAGTCCTGGAGCTTGAATTCAGGGCCTGGGCACTGTCCTGAGCTTTTGCTCAAGGCTACCACTCCTACCACTTGAGTCATAGCACCACCTCTGGCCTTTTCTGTTTATGTGGTAGAAAGGAATCGAACCCAGGGCTTCATGCATGCTAGGCAAGCACTCTACCACTAAGCCACATTCCCAGACTGGTCAAACCATTCTTTACAAGTATATATTTAGCCTCTCACCGTTAGGCTGTGGCCAGTGCCAGGAAAAGGTAATGCCTGGGTTCTGACACTGCTGTCTTGCTTCTGATCCCATCATCCTTCATCCAGCCATACTTGAGGCAACATGCTAATGTGGGGAGAGGGAAGGAGGGGAGGAGAGAGGGAGGGTGAGAGGATGTATGTGTGTGTGTGTGTGTGTGTGTGTGTGTGTGTGTGTGTGTGTGTGTTCTCCACACTCCTCACAGAAGGCTGCAAAGAGGATTTCTGGTAACACAGGACAGAAATGCCCCTCCTTGCAAGCAGATGAAAACTACTTGTCCCTAGCATTATGCTGTGTCCTACTGACATACAATACATAATACTGTATTTTAGTATAATAGTATAATAAATATATCAACCCTTGTGGGTTCTTGCCATTGTTTTACTTCTGGAACAGTTTTAGGGTCACAGCAAAATTGAAAGGCTGGTATAGAAATTTCCCATCTACTCCCAGCCTCAACCTTACAAGGCTCTAGCCTTCTTGCCATCAATACCCTAACAATGTTACAATAACTAATGCTCCATTGACATTATTATCACCCAAAGTCTATGGTTAACGTTAGGGTTCACCCTTGGTGGTGTTATGTTCACTAAGTATGACATATATCTACCATGACAGCATCATCTTTGTGATTTTCAAGCCCCTGAGGAATGGGGGCTCACTTGTCACAGTATGACTCAGCCCATGCTGACAGAATCAAGGTTGAAGATATTTGGGATATGCAAGAGCTGAGCATGATATCAAGCTGCCCAGTGACTGTGGCTGCCGGGGTAAGAGTAAGGAGGGTTAGCTTAGATGCTGCTGTACAGGAGCTCATTAACTGGGCGGCCTGGGAAAATCACATGATCTCTTTCAGCCCAAGATTCTAGGAAAATCACAGTACCTTATCTTGCCTGGGTTGTTATGAAGATAAAACGAAACAACACACAAAAACACCACAGCAGCTAGAATACAGAAAGATGTGGTTCTAATATAAGAATCTCACCCCCATGAATTTAGCACTCTCCACTCGAAGTTCCCAGGAGCCTCGCGGGTCTGCTGGATCCGTTTGGAATGAAAGTGCTATCAGTCACTTCTCCATGTTGGGCCATCTGCTTTTACCTTCTACACCTCACTGGGCCTTCTACCCTACTTCTGCCTTCTCTAGCGACTCAGAAACGTGGTGTTCTCCTTTCACATGACAGACTTCCAGACACATACGCTGATCTCCCTGCTCTGGGGATCACCTCCTTCCCTCTAGACTACACCATCCGCTTGTTATTTCCTCTGTAATGGTTTCTCCTCCTCCACGCTGACCTCATTCCCAAGCATGTCCATCCTGCCAGATTTGTGCAAATGAGGGCACCGGGATGTGGGGGGCCATGGGTGCTGAGCACAACGAGCAAGCCGGCCAGCCTCCACCTGGCCATCACCCCCAGGCAGGCTGAGCTCCAGCCTGCTGCTTCTCCCAGCCATCTGCTGCCAGGCCAGTGTCTCCTGCCGATTCTCAGGTAATTGATGGCTCTCCCTTCACACGGATGCCTAGCAGATTCATTTCATTTCCTGTTTTCCTATCTTGACACGGTGCCTGGTTCAAGACTACAAAGAACAGGATGAAAGATTCCTTGCCAGACTGCTAAGGGACACTGACTGGCCAACAGAAAAACCATCAACTGCGCTGCCTCGACAACCTGACTGCAAAAGCACGCAAAGCCTGCCTCACATGCCTCCTCACACACCCAAGGGCGGAGGGGACAGAGGCACAGAGGGCAGTCGGTGACCCTCTGAGGCCCACCTGGCATGCCGTGCAGTGTCTATACTTGCCCCAGGGCCAATGCCTTGATTAAACGGAGGTGCCCTGTGTGTATTCTCCAAAGAACTAGCAAAGTGAATGTGCAAGAGAGGGAGGGGAAAGAAGCACATGACTTGAAGAAAAGGCAAGACTGGGCTTGGCGTCATCTCGTTAAATGATTCCAGGACGTGGAGGGCAATGACACTTGAAGACAAGCATCATCTTGTCCGTTCCAGGTCTCTGGCGCTTCTCATTTGTTCAATGGCCATTCACAAGTCCTGGCAATGTGTCTGCCGCCAACACCAGTGGTTCTAGCAGTCCCTGGGGTGTGGAGGTCAGTGCCTGGACACTTGCGGCTTGTGGAGCATCTGACTAATCCTCCCCATACTACACATCTCTTGAGCGTCGAACTTGCCTACAGGAAGTCTCTGTTGTTAGGAAAACTAAAATAAACAGGTAAACACTTCTGGAATCCTTCCATCTGCCAACATATCTAATAAGCGTGGCGCATTTTTCTTGTTTGTTTTTAAAGCTCAAAGGATGGATGAGCTAAACCTACCTACATAGCAAAGGAGATGGTGAGGACAGCCCCCTGCCCCTCCCCTCAGCAGCTCAGGACTCCCTTCCTCTAGAAAGGCAGGAGAGGGACACTGGACCCAGCATGACTCAACTGCCCCAGAGGTGTTTGTTTGTTTGTTTGTTTTGTATTTTTGCTTTTAAATGTCTATGAAAAATTTGAAGGGTAGAATGAATAAAAACACCCTCTAAAAATAAAGCTCAGTGGTAGAGCGCTTGTCTCTCATGTGTAAGAGGAGAAGGGTCAGAGGTCCAACACGTAACTGCTAAGAGCTCCAGGAACACACAGCAGAGCCTCTGGAGGGAGGACATAACTCAGCCTCCCAGAACTGAAAGCACAGGGCTCTGGTCCACACACTACGAAGAGCCCCTCCTGGGTGGCCCCTGCCACCTGGCAGCCCATCCTGCAGAGTAGCTAGGGGATCTCTGAAAAGTGCACAATGGGGCCTATCACTCTGAGGACTGTATTCCAAGGGCCTCTGGTCCCTTTCTGTAGCCCCAGTAACACAGCTTCTAGGCTCTCTCACACCCCCTTTCTGGCCACTCCATCCTCAGTCACCACACTCAGCTATGGTTCTCTCCAGTCCTCCTGCAGGCTGAGCTCAGACTTCCCATTTGCCCCTGACTATCTGGCGCTGTCTTTCTCTGCCCACCCCACCCCTGCCCCAGTGGCTATGTCCCCCCACACCTGCCTTTCAGCCTCGGCTCTCCTGATCTTCCCTGGGTATCTAAATGTAGCACCAATAGTCCAAGAACTCCTCGTTTTTTTAAATTTTCTATTCATGTGTTTGTCACAGCCAGAAATTACTGTAATCATACATTTCTAGTCCTTGTTCCTCTACTGGATTCTAAGTCCTCTAAATAAAATCTGTTCTTTATTTTTCGAGAAAGGGTCTTACTATGAATACCTATCTTTTATTATTTAACAAATAATTTGGTTTCTGAAACTACAAATGATAGGCCTCACCAAAGGACACTGATATGAAATACTATGGTATCAGAATACAAAGCAGTGCCTACAAGCTTCAGAACAAGAGAAAACCAGAATGCATTAGACTTTCCCTTGGCAACATTAAATGCTAGAAAACAGGGAGTGGCATCATACCTTAAAAAAACCTGAAAAGTAATTTCCGTCCTTGGCTTCTATACCCAGCCAAGCTATCTAATAAACATAAAACAATAAATCAAAGATGGTTTTTCAAACAATAAGATTTACAAAAAACAATTTCAGGCCTGGGAAGGTGGCTCAGCGGTAGAGTACTTGCCTTGCATGCGTGAGGCCCTGGGTTCGATTCCTCAGCACCACATAAGCAAAAAGAGAAAAGTCGGAAGTGGCGCTGTGGCTCAAGTGGTAGAGCGCTAGCCTTGAGCTGAAGAGCTGAGGGACAGTGCCCAGGCCCAGAGTTCAGACCCCACAACTGGACCCCCCCCCCCAAAAAAAAAAAACCAATTTCAACTCACACCTATAATCTTAGGTACTTGGGAGGTTGAGATGGTAACTCAAAAATCTAGACTAGAGGCATGGCTCAAATGGTAGAGCACCAGCCAAGCAAGTAACTCAAACAAAGTTAAGGCCCTCAGCTTAAACCCTAGTACCACCAAAATCACAATGACGACAACAACAACAATAACAACAACAAAACCCACAATTGTACTATCCACAATTGCTGAATGATGGAGGAGGGACAAGTGTTTACAGAGCTAAGATCTCATCTACCCAACAAGGATTCAACTCGTGAGCTTACAATTTGATAATGAATGCATGAGTATCATGGAACACAAAATCAACACACATATAATTCAGCTGCCTTTCTTCTTACTGACAACAAATCTAAGGAAACAAAAATAAAAAAATAAAACCCACAAAACAACAATTAACAGTTGCTATGAAGAAAATTACTTAAGCATATACCTGAAAAGTAAATACGGGATTGCATACTGAAACTTACAAAATCCAAGTGAAAGAAATCCGAGCTCTAAATAAAGGCACAGGTATATTTTGTGGTCATAGGTCAGAAGACTCGACCTGGTAAAGATGTCAACTCTCTCTAAAGCTTTAATGTCATTTCTACCACAATTCTTACATGGTTTTTATAGACACAAACAAGCTTATGCTAAACTTTATGTCAAATGCAAAGGCTTTCAAGTGGCTAAAATAATCTTTAAAAAAAAAAAAAGGAATAAAGTGGGAGTACTCAGTGTAATCTTAAGGCTTACTATTTAGATAATTTAAAAAATTGTGATTTTGGCACAAGGATGGCTGAACAGAATGGAAATCCCAGAAAGATTCATTTATAAGTATGTCCAAGTAATTTTTGACAAAACCAATGCAATGGGAGAAGGGTCTCCAAAAAAAAAAAAACAACCAAAAACACTCTGCTGGGGCTGGGAAGATGGTTCAGTGGTAGAGTGCTTGCCTTGCAAGCATGAGGCCCTGGGCTCGATTCATCAGCACCACATAAGCAGAAAAAAAGCCAGAAGTGGTGCTATGGCTCAAATGGTAGAGCACTAACCTTGAGCTAAAAAGCTGAGGGACAGCGCCCAGGCCCAGAATTCAGGCCCCACGACTGAACAAAAATAAAAATAAAAACACCCTGCTTTACCAGGATATTCCTGCACAAACTGAACCTCCACTCAGCAGCAAGAGACAGGAAGAATGAGCTGACCATGCAAGAGGAAAGATAACTAAGGAAGTGCATGTATGGAAGAGTTCCTGTGCCTCACTTCATCTTCACAACAGCTCAGTGGCACAGACTTCCTCTGCCTTTCTAAGCTCAGAATAAAAGCTTACTCTGTCTTCTCCAGGGGGATGCATACAATGCCTGCCAGGAACAGTGGGCACTCCACAGATGTAACTTCAAGTGTAGGGGTGCCAATACCCAAACACAGGTTGTATGTTTCACAGGCTCAGCAGAGGCCCCACAGTTTTCAAGTGCCAGGAGCTCCTGTGGCTAGTTTCATGACTGTCCTTTCCTGTTCTAAAACACTGTCCTTTCTTCTGAGACTACACTCACAAGTCATTGGCACTTTTCACAGATTAGCTTGATTCTTCTAACAATGGCCCACCCATCAAGTGGAAGACAATGACAGCCCCAAACACAAGCCCTACACGTCACCTGCCTAAACACTCAGTCTTACATGCTAACAGCCAGGCACCAAACCCTAGATGCTGAGAAAACCATTTACAATTAAATACAAAGCCAAAATAAATGGCATAATTTCTATGGAGGAACAAGGGCACTTTGACATATTACAATTAAAATCCTTAAAGCTATAAGAAGAATCTGTATCCGTGAACCAAGACCAGGATGATTTAAGGAAAAAAAAAAACAAAAACATTATACACATGACTTTCAAACAGTCCATTATGTAAATCTCATTGTTGTTTGGAAATTCAGGAAAAAACAGAGAAAGGGTACATAATGGGTCTGAGAGAGAAAGAGAAGGAAAGGGGGAAACAAAGGGAAAAACAGGAAGGGGAGAAATCGCCAAGGCTTTCACAAAATCCCCAGGTCCTGTTTTCTGATTAATAGGAGACATAGAAAATAGAAACCCAGGGCTGGGAAGGTGGCTCAGTGGTAGAGCGCTTGCCTTGCATGCATGAGGCCCTGGGTTCGATTCCTCAGCACCACATAAGCAGAAAAAAAAAAAAAAGCTGGAAGTGGCACTGTGGCTCAAGTGGTAGAGCGCTAGCCTTGAGCTGAAGAGCTGAGGGACAGTGCCCAGGCCCAGAGTTCAGGCCCCATGACCGGACCCCCCAAAAAAGAAAATAGAAACCCAGCAACCTATCTTTATGAGGCTGAGGACATTAGGGGGAAAAAAAATATAGCCCATGTGCAGAAAGCCCAGAAATTATGATTTCAAGTTGGCTCAGCAGCAGTAATGGAACCAGAAGACAGTAATACAATGCCTTCAAAACTCTTAAGGAAACCCACTTTCAAGCTATACATACATAACTCTACTTCAATTAATCAGACAAGTAGACAAGGTAGAAGGTAGAACAAAGACATTTTCATTACTTTCTTTCCCTTAGGATGTGTCACCAGATAGGCAAACTCAGAAAGATCCGGAAGTGATGGAATCTAACAAAAGTAGAACAAGCTGGGGAGGGGGGGGGAGGGGTGTTACTGGCTGGAACCCTGCATGTGTCCAGGCCCATGTGGGCTGCAGTCTATCCCGTCCCAAGCCCCTCCTACCGACCCTAGTGATGCAGAGGACTTCATGGTGAAGATGAGCAAGCAAGCAAGCCTGCAGATGGGACAGGAGGCCTCACACTGTGGGAAGAAGAAACGTCTGCTGTTTTCAGCCTGTTTCCCTGGAAGTTAAATAGGACAATAGGATCTCACTCCTATCGGAAACTGACACATACATAAAATGTTCATTTGTCTTTTTCAATTACTTTTTGAGCTGGGTGCAGGAGGCTCACACCTATAATCCTAGCTACTCCAGAGTCTGACATCTAACATCACAGTTCAAAGCCAGCCTGGGCAGGAAAGTCCGTGAGACTCTTATCTCCAGTCAACCACCAGAAAACTGGAAGTGGCACTGTGGCTCAAGTGGTAGAGCGCTCGCCTAGAGCTAAGGAGCTCAGGGACAGCACCCAAGCCCAGAGGTCAAGACCATAACTGACCCCCTTAAAAAAATTACTTTTTGAGGTTGGGGGATTGTCAAGGTTGGGGGATAGTTATTTTTCCCTTTTTTTTTTTTTTTTTAATGTTGCTAGGGAATTAAATCCGTGCTAGGCAAGTACACCACCACTGAACTACATCCCCAGCTCCTTTTAGCTCTTAATGCACAAAATATAGTGTTATTTTCTATCCAGACTCCTTGAGGGGGTTATGGTCTTCAGTTTTAAGACATTTCAACACTTACCTTAATGTCACACATACAAGTATCACCAGAGAGAACAAGTTTCCTTAAACAAATGGATGAAACGGAGGCGAGGATTGACTACCGCACTCTAAATCCATCACGAAGCTGTAGGAGCTTCAGAAGAAGTCAAGAAAGGGCCATTCCTGCCTTCAGTCTTGTACCAAAGCTATCAAGCTGACCTCTTAAAAGAGTTTATGACCTGATTTTGAAAGCCAATTCTACTTTAATCAAAGGCCAATTAGTTATACATACATTTTTAATGTGTACTAATTTTACTGCACAGAATCTAAATGGGTAAAATAACCTCTTTTGCACTTTTCTCTCAGCTTCCAGTACCAAACAAAGAGCCTCTCCAGCACATCTGGTCCTCTACCTTTTCACCCCCTCACCACTGCATGGCCCTCAGGCAGAGGCCAGTGAAGGAAATGAGGTGAATGATGGCATAGAACTGTGAGGCCACTAAATCTGTTTGCAATGGAATATAATGATCCAGACACCACAGAAAGACGTAAATACAGCAATGCACCAGTGGGCTTCTCTACGTGGACCTCTGTCTTCGAGTGGCTTTTAATAGATAACACAGAGCCATCAGAGGCAGCTCTAGAGCAAGAAAGAAGCTACCTATAAGGGGCTAAGTGCAGAGGAGCAGGAAGCACCCAAACGCACTCTCACGCCTCACATTACATGACCATAGATCTAATATCTTCTGAATGGAGAAACAAAAGGCCATTATTGAGATGGGATTTTTTTTTCTATTTCTGAAAAACTATTCATTTCAAAATGGCCCTGGCAACGTAGGGAGTGGGAACTGCTTCGCAACACTCCCAAGAGTGAAGATTCTCTGCACACTTTCATTTTCAGGGTTCTAACAACTGAGATGAAATGAGCCTGAACTCATCCAGTACCACTCTAAATTTCTTTTGACAACTTGTATCACCAATTCTTTATTTAAAAAAAAAAAGGTGAAACTGAGTTTCTCTGAAAATGGAAAAAACAACTTCATATCCCCTTTGGAGGACAGAGGTCTCCGCACAGGGGCTAGGCCAACCAACCTGCCTTCAAGGGTGGGGAATGCCAGTAAAGGTCTAAGTTGAACCATAGTTCTAATGGAGCCATCCAGTGGGCGAGAGGTGCTCTGAGCCTATGTATGTGCTGGCTCAGCTACAATTTTTCTTTTCTTTAATGTCTGGCAGAATGTGTTACAGACTGAACCCACAAGACTACAATCCTACCAGAAGGTGCCTCAGATGGTTTTGCTAATAATTTTGATCAACTAAAATGAAAAAAAAATCATTTCAATTATTCACTTTTCAAAAAACTGTCCATTTTAATCTAGAATATTAAATGCCTATTTCTTCCTCCCTCCATTACCATGAATCAAAGAAATGGGGGAGGATAGGCTAGGGTGTTAATGTTGGCATCCACAATGCTTTGTGAGCCTCCGCTCCTTGACACAGGGAAGTGGGATCCAACCCTGCCGACTTCACTGGAGACAAAGTTCCTTTAGGAACTCGGGGTGGCTGCCATGGCTACTATGGTGAAGATGCAAGTGTGAGCCACTATATATTGGCTTTCGTTTTAATAGCCTTTTAACCAACTTTGTTAATGGACTGAATGCAATTTAGATATGGAACTTGGCTAAAACGTAGCTTCAATTGGCTATTAAAATTTAAGAGCTAACTAAGATAGCTAATTACAAAAAAAAAAAAAAAGCTCCAGTGATAATGGTAAGCAGAATTAGTAATAGCAAATGGCAGTCTGTCTAGTCTTATTCCCATAGGGAAAGAAACTCTTAAGTGAGAAGTCAACCAGACAATGTGCAGCAAACCTAATTGCATTACCAATATTACGGCATACAAATCTGGCAGTTCACTGGCATAAAATAGGGAAGCAAGTCTGTCCAACTGGAGTCAGGAAGCAACCGACCCTCTTTCACACAGCAGATTAGGGCAGATTCCAGAGAAATTCATCTTTATTCCAAGTTGATAGGTAAATGCTCTTTTACTGAGAAACATTCCTGCAAGATCCAAATGGGGACTAAGGAACAAGAATAGTGGGAGAAAGAGCCTCCAAAAAGCACATCGCCTCAGGAAAATCCTTCGCTTTAGTCGCATTCTTCTTTAGAGAGGTCTGAATAATACCTGACTGCTAAAAAGCTGAGCTTCGAGGGACAATGTTCTGCTCCTTTGCTTCATTACAGATGCCCTCATTACAGCATCAGCTGAGGGCAGCCCAGCCCTCGGCTCTCCTGTGAAGATTTATCGCGTGTGGTGGCCACTTTGAATCGGAGGGACTGGAGTCTTTAACATTCCCTAGTCAAGTGTATCCCTGCTGTGCCTGTAAATGTCAGTCCAGTTTTTTCACGGCTGTGCGCACAGATTAGAAACAGCAGGAGAGCTGGGTAGTATGACTACAATACCAGTAAGGACACTTGTCTTCGTGGCACTGCTCAAGTGATTCTTGGAATGCAGGACCCCGCTGTTTTCTAATATTTACACACAACTGGAGTCATCGCAAGCAGTAAATGCAGTCTAAAGGCGGCATGCTTCTTTTGTGTAAGGGACTTTACATTCAAATAGGGATATCAACAATAACACCCAAAAAAAAGAAAAAGAAAAAGAAAACACCACCCATTTTAAAGTTTCCTATTTCCCCTCAATTTTGTCACTAAAAGACCAACCAGAGATGACCAGGGCTGGAGTCCCAACATTTTCTATGTGCATCATACAGTTCATTGGGAACAGCAGGTGTCTGGGATCCCTGACCTCCCAATTGTGTTTTTGCAGGCTGTGGTTCTCTGACCTCTACCACAACAGACCAGCCTGGGAAACCATTCTAATCTCTCTTTAGGAACACTTTGCATGACATAGCAGTGAAGACATACCTTCAGAACAGCAGCACCTGGAATACAACTGCTTTTCAAATGCTTAGTTAAAAATTTGGAAAAGGAAAAACAGTAACGTTTGCAGTGGCTGTATGCACATCTTAAGAAACATCTTAATAATCCTTTCTCAATTGCAACAGTAGGGTAAATTACAATTGTATTTATTTAGTCATGGGGCTTGGACTCAGGGCCTGGGCACTGCCCCTAGCAATATTTGCTCAAGGCTAGTGCCCTAACACTTTGAACAACTCCTCCCATTTCTGACTTTCTGGTAGTTAACTGGAGATGAGTCTCACTGGACTTTCCTGCCCGGTCTGGCTTTAACCACAATCCTCAGATCTCAGTATCCTGAGTAGCTGTAGGTGTGGTCAACCAGTGCTCAGCTTACTGGCCCCCTCCCACACCAGAAAATTTTGCTATAAGCTTTTACATATCTGTGAGGGATGACTGTATTTGAAACTTGGGGGCAGGCACAATTTGCAACCACATTATGTTAAGCATATTATGATGAGCATGCTTCTCTGGCTGAACTGACTCATGTTAGCAACACAACCTGGAAGTTAAATAAAAGATGCCAGGAGAATAAAGTCGAGGTGTTTCACAGCTGTTACAGTGGATGAGGAGGCATGTAAATTGTCTAGAACATGGAGTCTTAAGATTCCTGAATGCACCTGTCTGCATGCCAACCGTCCTAGGTATCTCTGCCACTTCTCAAACACTGCCCAGGGACATAGCTCCACAGCCAGCTCCAAAATGCAACGGAGGCTCTAGTCAGCTCTCTGGTATCTGTGCCAGTGCCAGAGCCCAGTAGCCCCTACACAAGTCCAACTAGTAAACTACCACTCTCCTCTCATCATGGGCACCTAAGAGAATTCCCTGTGACATTTTGTCCCAGGACCTCCCTCAGGATGTCTGCATGATCTGTGCTTTTCAGTCCTAACTCATGTTGGTCCTTTACAGGAAAAGCCTGAGAATTTTCTTTAAAAAAAAAAACACAAAAAAAACAGTGGCCCAGTTTTACCAAATACTCACTTGACCTGATAGGATCACTCTGAAACAGATTTCAGAATATAGAGGTTCCTCCTCCCATCCCTGCATTCTGGATGTACTCCTCCAACTTCCTGCCCCTGTACCTCTAGATTTCCTTAAGCATCACCTCTACTCATACTTCCCACAAATATAGAACTACCAAACTTAAGAAGGTCTTGATGGAAGTTATACATAGTGCTTCATGACAAAAGAGAAGGAAGTTCAGTGAAGAAGTTTAACTTCCCAGTGCGCCAAATTCAGGAATAATGTCCAAAAGTTGCAAAGTAGTAGTAATATGTGGACAGTAACTTCCTTAGTATAGTGGAGGTAGTGAGCATTTTATTTGTGTAACTTTGCGCAAGTGATAAAGAAAGCTGTCAATACCATCTAGCCAAGGGCAGACTTTCAAGATTATGCACACAGTTTAGAGGTGTACTCACATAATGATCCCTTTTCCATCACGGATCCTCCAGTCTGTCTTGTTCCTCCCATGGCACTGAGAACAATGAATGAAGAGCTTACAGAATAACCAGTGGACTTGGTACTGTCATGACGGTGGGAGTGTAGCATGGAGTAAAGGACAGTCTGACTTTGGTAGTGGTGGTGGTGAGATAGGTGAGTTTTGCCTTGTCTTGATTTCTTTAAATGTTCATTGGAAAATAAATTAAAAAAATAAGTAAATGACATTAGTTAAATCAGTGCTGATAGCTTTAAGGACAGATCAATGAAATCAAACAGCAAGAAACAGACCTGGTACAAGAACTCTAGGAATAAAGAGACAGCACAAACCAGGGTGGAGGAAGATTGGGGAGATCAATTTATTTTAACAAATGGTACTAGAATACTGTCAACTGTGTGAAGGGGGAAAAAAAAAGTGATCCTCTCCTCAACATATACATTCATCTAAGCTAATTGACAGTTCAGAAGCATTGGAACCATAGCCTAAAAAAAGTCACGGTAACTATTTCTGATTTCTGGTTAGAAAATATTTTAAAACAGTGGCAGAAATCACAATGAAAAGACTAAACAGACTAAAGCCACAAAAACTAAACTTTTTACGAAAATTAAAAAGTATTCAACACATATAATCAGGAAAAAGTCAGCCAAACACGATACAGGATTTCAGTCATTAGTCCATAAACAGAACCAATACACCAAAAAGAAAAGAGAATGCTTCGTTTACAAACAAAGAGTTGTCCAAGTTTACTAGAATTTTTTTTAAATTACCCTAGTACCAAATAACAAAATTAACAATGTTTTATTTGGGCTTTGTAACAAAAATACAGCAACCAGACTCATTTAAATGCTCACAGTTCTCAAGCCCAAGGTCACAGCAGGGCAGGTGCTACTCCTGTGAGGGCCTTTCCCTGAATTGCCAAGGGCTATTATGCATTAGAGCTCTGACAAAATCCCATGCACCAGGACTCCACCCTCAAGTCCTAATACCTCCCTTCCTAGGTACATCTTCTAATCCATCACATAGACCTGGGTAAGAAAGCATAGAGGATGATAGGAGGCAAGAAAGGGACTTCCACTGATTGGGCAAGGTGTGAATCAGTAAAGCTTCAGCAAAATAATCTCATAATATGAATCTATCTGGCAACTTTGCACTTCACAGTCTTGGACCCAGGGATTTGCTTTTTGTTTTAGAATACTATTAAAATTACGCTATGACTGAAAACAAGGAAACAGGAAAATACCCTAAATCCATAAGAAAAAAAAACATGAAAACAAAATTATATTCAACATTATTTGTAATAATATGAGAAATACTGTTAGCTTTAAAATGCAGAATATAAAGTTTTACTAAATAATAAAAAGACTAAATCTATAGGGAAAAAAAGAAGAAAATATGAAAAGGTTAGCAGTGGCTGCCTGTGGCTTGTATGACTTATGCATTCTAAATTTTCCACAATGACCATACATTATCAAATTTGTTAATCACAATACAGTAAAGCCTACTTTGTTGACTTATTCTTAGCTTGGACCAAGCTTGGGGGGGGTGGGGGGAGGGGCGGCGGGAGGGAGATATCAGGGAGATGAAATAGAGTGTGTGTGTGTGTGTGTGTGTGTGTGTGCAAGCGCACACGCATGTGCGCTTGTCACTGGTCCTGGGGCTTAAACTCAGGGCCTAAACACTGTCCCTCACCTTTTTCTGCTCAAGCACTAGCTCTACCACTGGAGCCACAACTCCATTTACAGTTTTTTTTGCTGGTTAATTGGAGAGCAGAGTCTCACAGTCTTTCCTGGCCAGGTTGGGTTCAAATTGCGATGCTCAGATCTCAGCTTCCTTCCTGAGTAGTTAAGATTACAGGCCTGAGCCACTGGCACCCGGCTTGAATGAATTTTTAGAACAAAAATTTTAACTCCCAAGACACATTACATAGCTTGGTTGATGAGAGATTCCGTGAGGTCCTGCAAAGTCATCAGTTTTGTTAAAATCATTTTGTGTTCTGCTGAATTCCCTACCTTTAATTTTGTGGAAATCTGCCTGCCAAAGAGCAAACAGTGCCTTCAAAGCAAGGTAGAAGTGAATGTGATTAATTACAGAGATAAAGTGAAAATCTGAGATTTGCTGTCAAGGGCAGAAGTGTTAACGGGAAATTCACAGAGCTCCAACAATACAATGAACAGTTCCAGGGACTGGAACTGTATGCCTGTGGACACCAAGGGTCTACTACAATAACAATGGAACTCTAAAGACTAAACATCAAAATGCTCAGTAATACATAGGCAGACAGAAATTACTTCTATTTTCCCCACTAATTTCTTGCTATGTAATTTGGATCTTTATGTGCACCTTTAATTTAGTAATTGAAAGTCAGTTTTAAAATAGTAAAACTCAGGGTTTTATCTCAACAAGCCACCGTTAAAAGAACACTGAGAAGCTATTTTACTTTGGGGCTTAGTAGGGACCAAAGACTTATCAGCTGCTTTGCAGAAAATGGAGAACACACTGGAATGTTCTTGAGGGAAGGACAAGAGGGCACTATGGGTGCTGACCCTCAACAGACAATAAAGCCCCCACAAAATCCTCAACAGAATGGCAACAAAGGACAGGACTAATGGCACCTAAGACACCACAGAGCCAGGAAGCTGGACTCAGGGGGAAATGAAGACAGCAAATCCACTCCACTCAAGACTGGAAAGAAAATAAAAAATAAGGCAAGATAAAAATAAGAAATATGAAACTAAAAGGGCAAAACATCTCGAATGACAAGGAGGCTGCTTAACCATGTCTTAAAAATAAAGGCTGTTGCCGCAGGAAGGAAAGCACACAGAATGAGGGGCAGAGCTGGTAAATCAAATGGGCTACTTCTGGCTAGTAGTTTTTCATTAATTTCTGTAGCCTTGCCAATATAGTAACATTTGAGAAAATGTCAGCACTTGTTTAAAACAATATGTGAGGAAATATTTGTTTCCTTAATATTTAACCAACAGGTTTTGCTATATTTTGTGTTTTGAAAACTAAAAAAAGCTAAGGCATATATACAAAACACGCCACACACATTGTATCCTATTTTAAGCACCAATGTATTTAAAACAGAACTCCAGAGTTGATTTAGGTGTGAAAAATAAACTTAGGACACAACACTGATGAGTATGAAAATCCAAATTTTCAAGAAGCAGGGGTCTCTGGCCCAAACCTAATTCTCTGTTCTGTAAATGCAGAGCTCATAGGTCTTCAGGAGGCCTACAGATCTGAGTCTGCAGATCTGAGTTGCATTTTTACTGTATGACCATTACAGTGCTAAAATACTTCACATGACAACGAAATATTCCCACCAGAGAGCCAAAAATTCATTACTGGTGCTATTTTCACCATTTCTCAAACCTTGGACATGTCTATGTCCATGGCCCACTTACATGACTATTTACTCGATATGTTCTCCAATCAATTTGTCTTATAAAACTGAAATACTTTGGGAGGGTCCGGTGAGAATGTTGAAAGGGGTACCACTGATCAAGGCACACTGCATTCATAAATTGCTTTGTTGAATGGCAGCTCCTTTCTACAACTACTTAAGGACAACAAAAATTAAAAAAAACAACAACACTGAAATACCTACTTCAGGTTTGCCCTAAGCACCACACACATACACACATACACACACACACTCTCTCTCTCTCTTTCTCTCTCACTCTTTCTTACACACACACACACACACACACACACACACACAATTTTTCCCCCCAGGTCGTGGGACCTAAACTCTGGGCCTGGGCACTGTCCCTCAATTCTTCTGCTCAAGGGTAGCACTCTACACTTGAGCCACAGTGCCACTTCTGGCTTTTCCTGCTTATGTGGTACTGAGGAATCGAACCCAGGGCCTTATGCATACAAGGCTACCAGTCTACCACTTCCCAGCCCCACATAATTATTTTTTTATAGTGTTAAGGACTGAACTCAAGGCCTCACATACTAGGAAAGCACTCTACCTCTAAGCTACATCCCCAACTCTGTTGGGGATCTTAAAATTCCTAAACATCTAAATACCACTCCAAGTGAAAAGGTATCCAATGCCAACTTGTTTGTTGTTGGTGGTGGTGGTTGTAGGACCTGAACTCTGGGCCTTGGCACTGTCCCTCAATTCTTCTGCTCAAGGGTAGCACTCTACACTTGAGCCACAGAGCCACTTCTGGCTTTTCCTGCTTATGTGGTACTGAGGAATCGAACCCAGGGCCTCATGCATGCAAGGCAAGCACTCTACCACTAAGACACCTTCCCATCCCTCAATGACAAGTTTTTTAACAAAGTAAACTTTGAGAAATATATCTTGCCCATAAATGTTAAAAATCTGAGATTCTGTTCCCAGGTAAGAGAAACACTATATTAAAATTTTCTAATCACTAAAATTCAACAGTGTTTGTTTTGCTATACAAATACCATTTGCTACAACAACAAAACTTATAAGCAAATAATCGGTGAACAAGAGCTGTACAAATCTAGCTCATGGACACACTTCCTTCACAGAAGCCAGGCTTGGCACAGTCTGTGACTGCACTTGACAATTTCTCACCCATCTTGTTGTAGAACTGGAACACTTTCTTGATCCCGTGTCCTCTAACTTTTCTCCACACAGATGTGTATTCTGGCCCTTTTTTGAAGCTTCTGTCTCATCAGTGAATGCTCAACAAATGCTGTGGTGAAGAACAAAATCAATACAAACCAAACTTCATTGCCACAACAAATTATGTATTTGTATTGAGCCAAGGAGACCTTAAAGTGTTGCATATCCTTAACAGTGAAGACTTGTCAAACATTTCTACCCACTCTGAGAAACGCACAATGATTAGGAAAGTCTTGTACATACTTCAAATCTCAGCCATGTACACAATCTAAGACTTTGCAATTTCATAAATTAGTCCTCAATAAATTGTACAAAATATCCATTTTAATAAAAGAATTTGTTTTCAAAAAAACAGGTATTTAATTATTACTCCCACCCCACAAGAACTCACATGAAATAAAACAAAAGAGAAAAAGAGAAAAAGTCAAACAAGCAGAAAAGTCGATTTCCAGCATTTGAGTTACTTCTGGACTCTTTTTCTGGTTCTTGAACCTTAAAAATCAAAGAAATTTAAATAACCAATCATTAATTGATAAAAGCAAGAGAACAGCAATACAAACACTGTTAGACAGTTATTAATATTTTAAGACACTAATTGACTGATGGGAGCATGTTACAATCCTAAAACTGTTAGCAAACTGTGTCCATTATTCTAATACACAAAAGTATAAACTAACAAACTCTACTCCTAACCTTAACTGCTAGCTCTTCCACTGGTAAAATACTGAAACACCAATATACACTGCTACTGAACTACTTCCCTCAATTTCATTACTACAAAAATTTCAATCATTAGCGCCAAATATCAACTGTGGCTACAAGCATTTATTCTTTGGGAGATACTGAGGTCACACTTGGTATGAAAAGCAAGTACTTTTATTCTAAAATGAGCTGCTTTTTAAAAGCCTATTTCTTTTTTTTCTAGAATTCTTTTTATTGTGAAAATACCATACAGAGGGGTTATATGGGCAAGATAATGAGTACATTTCTTATCACGCATTGTTGCCTCCTCCTTTGTTTCCCCTTCCCATCCCTTCCCATCTCCCCCCACCCTGCCCACCACCCAGCCCCCTGCTAAAGTTGTGAAGTTCATTTTTCAACATAACGACTTGTACATCTCATTGTTGCAATGGGTCCTAGGCATCAGAGCACCGAGGTATGTTAAAAAGGAAGTCTCTTTCACTAGAAAATCACAGCTGATCCTGGTCTAAGGCTACTATAAATAGCTCCTATCCAACTTTTCCAGGGTTGGAATTATTAAGGGATTCTCAGTGTGGGGGTGGGGAGATGTTTCTTCCTCACCAAAGAGGCTACTCAACACCCCTCCCCCCACCTATGCATCTCCGCCTGACCACACTGCCTAGTACAGGCCCACCAGTGTGGCATTTTGCTCCCTTGAGCTGTGGCTGTGAGCTGGGTTCTCTCTCCAGGAAGGAGCTGGGCACCACACCAATGGGCATCCTGGCCGGCTGTTAAGTGACAAACACAAGAACAACAAAGAGCCAGCATTTCTCCTGTGAACGTCACATACCATGTCACACAACTGACATATGTATACTAAATACTTTTTAGTTGCTTTCTGATAATGGGTTTAAATTGTTACTTAATTGGATGATCAGTTTAAAAATGAACATTTCTTTTTATTTTTCCAAGTTATAGTTTCAATTTAATTGAGAAACAGTTCAAATTTTAAATTCCTGCCATTCAAACCATATGCTATGGATGACGTAACAATCGGAGGTTTCTCTTTAATTTCTGTGATACAGCTATTAAAAATAAGCATAGTGGATTTTTAGCATTTTATCTGGAGAATTTTGAAGTTAATTCTGCACAGAAAATTTTGTAAATGGTGCTTTAGATTGCTGTCATGGGATATCACAAACCAAGGTCAAGAAGAGATATTCTTACTGTATCAGCCTTTCAAATACCGAGGCCATCCACACATGACAAAGAGCACTAATTCAAATAGCACCATAATCCCCTCACTTGGCATTTTGCTCTTAAATACTGCTGTTTATTCCCAAATCTAGACTGAATGTTTCCCACTGTAATTCCAAGTGCTGAAAACACGTGGACCTAGAACATACTCAGGGATAAGTACCCTAAAAACTGTACTGCCTGCATCAATCCAACATTCCCCCAATATCAATGCCAATTGCTTCAAGAAAAACTACTGTCTTGTCTCTTTAGATTAAAATAGCCATGTTCATAAAATACTACTACTGCTGATGAGTCCAATCATAAAACTAGTGCAGAAGATTTGATGGTTGAAAAATAAGCTACACAAGGCTGTGACATTCCTCTCTGATTTTTAAAATGCGAGAAGTGGGAGTGGGAGATTTCCTGGTGCAGTGCCCTAATGTGTGCGTCACACAGAATGCAGAAGATGTCCAAACCCACAGGACTTCAAAATGAACTCCAACAAGAAGTCTCCATTTCAGGAACCAGAGTACACCAGCTATAAATATCATGACTACACTAACTAATTTTTAGTACAATTCTGAAATATTGGGATGGTTTCAAGTGCCAGAATATGCATGATTTTTTTTAAGACTAATCATTTTCTGAGGGAGAAAAATTACTTGCAGCAAATAACCAAATTTTCTCAATTGGTAAAAATTATGCCTTGCATAAAAATAAAAGGATTAGAGGCCTCTGTTCTTCCCGAACACCCCCCCATCACCCCTCTCTTTCTCTGAGAAAACCTACACAATACACATGGGGAAAGCTTTCAGAATATGTTCCCACACAATAGACCCCCAGCTATTCAAAATGAGTTTAGGTGTATCAAGAAAATTATACACGTTTTTACAATGGTCTAAATAGATATTAAAGGAAAGTTGCTCCATCTTGCTAGGCACAGCATTCTGAAAGATCACACAGTGAGAAAAATCTCTCACCATATTGTAAACCATAAACTGTGTTTGAAAATAAAATTGTTAATGAAGAAACTGACATTTCTAAAGCTGTTGTTAGAGGTAACCATTCTTGAAATACATTTATGACATGAAATCTTAGAGCTCTCAACCACAAAATGCACTAAATTGCATTACATATGTCGTAAAAATTAAAAACTCCAAATGTAGTACCAAGCCTGCTCCTTCAAATTACTTTAAGCTGCTGAATCTATAAAATATATATGGATTTGTATTTTAAAATATATATAATTATATACTTTTTCATGCAAATCCTTTTTTCCCTTTTTTTTTTGCTAGAAACAATAACATTTTATCATTTGGGGAAATATTTCCCTTTTATGAATGTTTTGATGTCAGATACCTTAACTGGCTTGTACTTTAGGGGGACCAAAAGAACTACAATGGAAATTTTTTGGTTTTTTTTTCTGTCATGGGGCTTGAACTCGGGGCCTGGGTGCTGTCCCTAAGCTCTTTTGCTCAAGGCTAGTGCTCTACCACCTTGAACCACAGCGTCACTTCCCGTTTTCTGGTGGTTAACTGAAGACGAGTGTCACAGGGAACTTTCCTGCCCAGGCTGGCTTTGAACCACAATCTGAGGATCTCAGCCTCCTGAGAAGCTAGGATTACAGGTGTGAGCCACCAGGGCCTGGCTAGGGAAATATTTTTTTAATCTAAACAAAGAAACTCAGATTCTATATGAAAAACGAGAAATTGATTTACTTATCTTAAAAATGCAATATCAAAAATCTGAATTGTTCTCCTTCAGTTATATCTAGTCTCTTTCCTCATTAATAAAATAACAAAAATCCTATTCTGACATGAAGAACTATTAGCAAGAAGAATTCATGTTAAAATTTTAGGCACTAGAAACATTTCCCATAGTTAAAACTAGATTTAAGCTCACTCATCGATCTGAAGCTCTGGTGCTCATTAAGCAAAGTTCAGGTAGCACGTGACCTGCAGTCACTGAAGAGAGCATAAGACTTCCCGGTTCAAAGCTTGAGACCTGTCTTTAAGAGCTAGGGCCCAACATCAGCCTAACAATTCAGGGCCTTTCCTAAACTGAAACTGCTACTTGTAAAATTCAAGGGACTTCTTTTAAAGCAAGAATATCACTCTAATAGATACTCCTACATTTTTCCCCCTTTTTGGTGCTGGTACCAGCGACTGCACTCAGGGCCATGAGCTCTTACTCAGCCTTCTTGCACAGGCTGGTACTCTACTACTTGAACCATACCCTGCAGTCTGACACGGCTGGTTAATTGGAGAGGTGAGTCTCAGATTGTTCTGACCAGCTGGCTTTGAACCATGATCTTCCAAATCTAAGCCTCCTAAAGTGACTAGGATTACAGGAGTGAGCTCCTTAATTTGTCCCCACTCACTGTCATAGCTGCTGCTGCTAGCCTCTGGCTGAGACATGCTTCCATGTATTGCTCCTCGGGAGTCCTCACTTCCTAGTAACAAAATGAACAAGACAGGGGAGGAGGAAATAAAAAACCAAAACAGTAGCAAATGGATTGACAGCAGCAGAAAAAAAAGAGGGGGACGACTTCAAAACTTTGGACCTCCAGAGGAAAGGCCTCTGCGGGCATCCTAAGGATTCTGAGCAAATGAACATAAACATAATGATGTCCTATCCATAATAGATAATGTAGAAAATGTTCATCAGCTCAGGACAAAGATCACTACCTTTGAAATTCCAGTACTTTGCTTTCCTCACACACATATCAGGCCACTGTCAAAAAGGAAGGGCATGCAGCGTTGGCCTGGCTCACAAAGGCATTCATGCTATACTAAAATTTTTACCAAAACTTAAGTCTTCTCACTGAAAATCAAAAACTGTATCAGGACCAACAAAAAACATGGAGGTGTGGAGGTCTTAAAAAAGGGAAAGCAAAGGAAGGGGTGACATTGTCCAAAAATAGAAATGTACCTGACTTGGTAACTCCCTCTGTACAACCCCTTAATAATAATAAAAAATTATATTTTAAAAAAAAGATGATGTGGGCAGAACTACATCTCTCCATGGAGTGAAGGAGTGAAGGAAAACATCTCATTGGACTGGTACACACTGACTAATTGTGCCACTTGCTGACATGTGTGGTCTTTGCTACATCCATTTCTACAACTACTACTCCATAGGAAGTACCTTCTGCACCTGCTGATAAGCCACCTAAGAAACAACTTCACTTCAAGAGTTTTGAGAAGTGTCGAGTCCAAGCTTTACCCCCTTGCCTCCTGACTTGTGAAGAGAAGAGCTGTTAGATAGACTTTACGGGGAAAGATCAGGCAACTCAGGCAAGCGGAAGCTCACAGGTACTGACTAACTTTACTACATCCTTCAAGTTAGGTGGACAAATGTGAGGGAGTGCAGAGCTACTGGCTACCAGTGAAGAATTCTCTACCTCTCTCCCTGTCACAATGGCACTGACATTTAAGTAGTCAGTGTCTCAGGTTCCACATCTGCACAGTGAGGGCAGCTCCCCATCCCCAACTTCATGACTGCTGTGAAGAGGAAACCACAGAGTATTTACAGAAGATATCCCAGCACATACTATGCAGATATAAGCTCTATTCGTGATATTTGTAGTAAACTCAAAGTACTATGAACCCAATGGTTACCTCCTCATCTAGTGGGAGAAAATGCAAATCTGTACCAACATGCAGAAGAAGTTAGGCAAAAGTGCTCAACTTACGGGTCTGGATGGCCTCCTCTGTCTGTGTGCTTGAGCATTCCATATCTTCAACACTGGAAGCTGTGCTTTCATCTTTCTTTCGCTTCTTATGGATAAAAATTTAAAAGACAAAGAGAGAGAGAGAGAGAGAGGAGATATGGTCTGATAGTCAAAGAAATAAATAAACAACATACACTGGTATACATATGAATATGTCTAAATAGGGCTGTGACAAAACATAGGAAGAATATTCCCAACTTCAATATCATGGTTTGTGAGGAAGAAATGGGAGTGGAACAAAACAGAAGAGAACTTCTAGCTACATATGTAGTCAGTCTGAATTTTGAGTGTTTTACTGATGATCAAGTCTAACTTCATCACTAAAAGCTATGTCAGCTGTTGCTGATCACATTGCTGATCAGAGCAACTATCCACAATTGGGGAGGGGGTGGGGGAAAGGAGAGGGGACAGGAGAACTACTTGAGAAATAACACATGCTCTGCCTCACATACACAACCTAACAGTGGTTGGTAAAGTCCTCCTCAATAATAAGCAAGGACACATTTCTAACCAATGTTTCTCTTCTACATTACATTTTACTAAATGTTTAAGTAAGAGGGTTACAAACTTTACAGTAAATGAATAACCATCAAAGTGTAACACGCTCCTAAAACCTTAAAAAGCATGTGGATTTCCCACCATTCTCTTCGGCCACTCCTCTTCCTATTTATCTTCCCAGCTAGGTATTTTGGGAGACAGTGATGATATCCTGTCACTTTTCCTTCTTCCCAAAGGTGCAAGAATCTGTTTTTTATTAAATCCTGTCACTATAACATACACTACCGAATCCAGTCCAAAGTCAAATTATGTAATGTTTGTCTAAGCACAGAAGGACACTCATAACAAATGTAAAACTTCTGTATTTGTCATAACTTTACCCCATGCTGTTCCAAATTTCAATGTGCAAAAATCCAAAGTTTAAGTTATAACTTATCTCATTTTGCTAAAGTAAGTAGAGATCATTTAGGAAACAATCTGTCTCAAATTTCACAGGATCATAATGCAGCAAGGATGTCCCATTTGTATTTCCTAACAATGGACACATTAGACTTCATATGAGAATACTGCTTGCTGTGACCATTCTGTGATAGCTCTAAAGGAAGATGAACCTGCTGACAACTGCTATGGTCCCTGACAGCGGACGTGGGCCCTGTTCCTTAGAGAACTGTACAAGAAGGCTGTACAGTCTGTGCAAGCGCCATTATCTTAAAGCCCTCAAATGGTCAGAACTATTATTATCTGTATATCACAATCCTAAATGCCTGGGGTGACTGTGGAAAGATCAGGACTCAGAGAAACCCACCATGCTCCGAAAGAAAAGGTTTCACATATTCAAAACTTAATAACCCTAAGTAACTTTAAAAGGGATTCATTTAACGGATTTGTGTATGAAGGTATTGTTTCTCAATCATAGCTATAAGAGTCACTACAACTTCACATAACTGATAGGAGAGGGGAAAGTGCCTTCCATCTTTCTTTTCCAAAGTGTTGCTTCATGATTACCATCTAAACCCTGCTGGGCTGAACAGATTGGTTCGATAATTACATACAATAACTGCAGTGGGCAGGTAACCCTCAGCTGGCACAGGGCAGCTCCCCTGTGAGAACTTCCATATGCAAACTGCACTGATGGAGTGCATTAGGTACATCTTTCCTGCCGGTGCGCAGGCCTGATTAACGCCAGCCAAGACTCCAAGGTTAGCATGTCAGCAGATTTGTGATGCATTAGGCAGGAATAAACACAGACACTTTTGTTCGTTCAGACCAAAATTAAGGAGGAATATTTCAGTCCTGTATCGCTTTCCATACAGGAGAGAATGCATTTTCTAGGTTTTGGAGGGCAAGTTTTTAAATGCTCATTATAAAAGGAGCTATCCAATATTTTGTACCAAGGAACCTAGTGCATTCATCTTGTTTTCAAGCTTATTTAATAAGAAGGAGCTTTCTTAATCTTCATGCAGGTAAATTACACGGTAATGAAAATCAGACAGTATTCAGCCAACAAAGAAACACCTGTGCTTTAAACAGCATGTATTAGAGAAAAGCAGCGATTACATTAATCCACACTACAACCAGGTAGCTTGGGCCCAACTTTTCTGACAACATATGTAGTTTGGATAGAAAGGGCCAATATTTCTAAAGATCGCCAATTAAAAAACAAAGCAAAACCCTTGAAGTTTAATAGAATCTAAGTATGGCATTCATTTTGTAAGGTAATGAGGAAAATTCCAAACAGTGTGTTACAAGCTTCCATCCAGCATCTCCAAATGCTTCCTTCTAATTAGCAGCGTCCTTAGGTTTCAGACAGTTCATGTGTCCTTCCCTTTTAACTGAAAATGGCTTCACCAAGTGACTATGCCAATCTCTGATTTTGTCACATTCTCTCCTAGTGCGCACAGGAGCCTTTATCTGCACTTATAAACCAAAGCAAAATATTGCATGACAAAAAATAAACATAAAATAGACTCCTTTCAACTGAGAACAACTAAATTACCTTCCAAAATTAGGTTTATTTCAAAGGGCATTAGTATATATTTTACACTTTGTACTTTTCAAGTGTGCAGATCTGCTAGATTAAAATTTAATTAGCAGCTTCTCACTTCCAATTTAGGAACACGAAGACATATCAGCTAGATGAATATGGACTGATAATTTACTTATATTGTCAACACTGACTGGAGACCAGTAAAGCCATTTCAATGCAGAAAAAGAGTAAAAATATTCAGAGGTAAAACCGAAGACTGATTTTCAGTTCCCCAAATCCAGCCTCCAAATATTACCTTTAAGAAACACCAGTCCGATGCATGGTCTCCAAATTGAGCGCTCGTAGGGTTCCCTCCTTCTTATTACAAAAGGCATTCATAGAATATCCAACCTAACTTTCAACTGTATGGTGTCACGTATGTGCCAAAGAACCTTGAGTAGAAATGCCTGACTGCCCTATCAGTGAACCTTAGTTACCTGATTAGACATCACCATACAGATGTATATTATTTTCAAAGTAATTGTACTCTAACTAAAAACAATGCATTGTTACATGAATCACATGGGACAAAAGAAAAGACCAACACATCTTCTTTGAAGGGAAAATACAATATTTAAAAATGTTGGCGGGAACGCAGAAGGCCAGTGAGAATGAGCTCAGCATTTCTCACTTAGCTATGAAGGCAAAGCTCCTTGTTCTCCACAGCCTTCCTTCCCCACACACTTGTGCTGCCTCCCCTTTAGAAGGACCATCATTTCCCAGTTGTATTTCTATTCTGATGTGCTCTCTAAGTGGTGTAGTGCACAGGTGTGTATAGTACACGCAGAGGTGTGTACTTCCTAGAGACTAGTTTCATTCCCTCCTTACTGTGCATGTTCTTCAGGGCAGGACAAGCAGTTGTCCTTTTTCTAACCTCTGAGGAACATAACAGAATAACATGAAATTATCTGTGGATCTGCACCCACAGAGCAATTATCCCACTACAGTTATAACAGTGCAGAGTGGTTTTGATATCTTACCTTCAAGTGACTCAAAAACTGTGTAGTATTTGAATGGGTACTAAATAATTACAGATATATTTAAGAAAATGTAGGAACAGTGAGAGGAAGGCGAAAAGGATGGAAATGGGCAAGGAGATGAGTGATATGTTCTGCTACAATGCACTAAAGCACTTGCATTCTTTCAAATGAGCTCAGTGATGAAGACTGCAATGAGAATAAGGGATGCTGGAAAGAACGTCCTTCCACCGTAGGGCAGCTCTGACCTCTGCCCAAACAGGCACAGGAAGACTGCCACATGCTTTACTAAGCATGTACTATGTGCCCAGCACTGAGACAGGCTTCATCCCCAACCATGACACACACAGTGAAGCTTCTATAAAAATTAAACATATATGCTCGATTTCTACACCTGTTTGTCCTTTTGTAAAAGCTGTGAAAGAAATTCTTTCAGTGCCCTTAAGAACTCTTAGGTAAATACAATATATACATGGCTTTAGTCAATACTTTATTTTGTTATTTGTTTTAATTTAATTTAGATCTTTCACTTGTCAATATTTTTAAGTTATCTACTCTGGAGATAGGAAGATGAAGAGAAAGCATTACTAAAGTAATTCTGTTAAGTATTAACAATTCTGGGGGGAAAGTTTAGCAAAATGTTTAAATACCAAGTCTGGAATGCCAATTCTTTACTAGATTAATTTGTTCCAGTATTACAATATCTTGAAGAATTACTAATTCACTCTAAGAATCTCATCTATGTGTACCAAAAATTAACATTAATCCATACAAGATGCCAAGAATTATGGAGGCACTTGTCATGTCACAATATACAAACAGAAGAGCCCTGGTTGAGTGGCTATCAGAATAAAAGCAGTTTTCATAAAAGTAGCAGAATGTGTCGCACACTTGTTTAAGAACGCATCTGTGTCCTCCAGTTTGGCCTGCTAAGGAATCAGAGGAAGAGCTACACAGGAGCCTTCCTGTCACTCATCCTCTTCCTAAGAAAACAGCTAATGGGCAGATGACCTGAGAAACAAGGTAGGCCCTGGTCACACATCTACAGGAAGACTACTCCCATGGGAACATAATCTCATCAACCTTTCAGAGACTAATAACTATTGCACTTCTGAAACAACACATCCAATTTCTTGTCATCCATAGCCTTTTGTGATTCTATCATTCACATCACACGAGTGAACCAGCAGTCATTTACCAAGCTGAAAGACTTCCAGAGATCCAATGCATTAATATCTAGAAGACTAGTATGTCAGGGTATTCTCTACGATGTCAGAATAAGTATGACATCTCTCATTCATGCTTTCCTCAGAGGGCTTTAGCACTGGCACCATTAGTGTCAAAAACTTTTAGCAAAGCTAACATGTTTTAAGGACAATTGGTGGGGAGATGCAAACGGGTAGCTAGCTATGCCTTAATTGCCATTAAATTTATCCCTAAAATCACTAGATTTTTTTTTAAGTATCTTTAATTTCTCTGAGAAAAACCATTATTTGAATGTATATTGAGCTGCATGACCCTGGAACATTTCCACCTTGTATCACGTATGAATGCCTCAAAGCATGTACAAAGTCATCTTAAAGTCCTCACAAAATTCCAAGTACTACATACATGTTTAATAATAGCCTAAAGTTAGCCGGGCACTAGTGGCTCACGCCTGTAATCCTAGCTACTGAGGAGACTGAGATCTGAGGATCATGGTTCAAAGCCAGCCCAGGCAGAAAAGTCCATGAGATCTTATCGCCAATAAACCACTAGAAAACTGGAAGTGGCACTGTGGCTCAAGCAGTAGAGCACTTGCCTTGAGCTGAAGAATGCAGGGACAGCGCCCAAGCCCAGAGTTCAAGCCCCACAACAGACCAAATAATAATAATAACAACAACAACAACAACAACAACCACCTAAAGTGTAAAATGCCGGTATCTTACCACCAGAACAAAAGTCTTCTAAAGAACTTTCAAAGAAAAATAAGAAATATAGACTTTTTGAAAGCTGTAACACTGGAAACTAAGGCAGATAAACAGGTCAATGAAAACCAACTCTGCTAGTCTTGCAGGTTTGGACTCAAGCCACACATGAGCAAGTTTCTTATAAAACATAGCAGAACTATGTTGGAATTACTGCTAACAACAGAGGGACAGATTTTCATTCAGAATATCTATATCCACAAAACACCTTACTAGTTAGCACAAAGGCAAAAAAGAGCAGCCACAAATTTAGTGGTCAGGGGCCTTCTGCTTTATGCTACCTGTTATACTTTATCAATGGGCAGTTTCCGAGGTAAAAGTACAAATTCATGATGCTACATCTGGAGCTTTTATTCCACAGGAGTCGCTATCCTGACATCCATTAGGAAATTAGCTTCCAATTATTCACAATCCTTTACTACTAAAAACACTCTACAACATATATGTTCACCAAGCAGAACACAAGCCAGCAGTATTCACATCTGCCTGGCTGGATTTTAAGGATATACTATCTTACTTCTAAAGAAAGTAGTAAGAGATTCAAATAAAAACATTGTATATCTTATTTTCTTGTATCAAACCCCAGGAAGATGAGAAAACCTAAGTCATGGCTGAAATAATAGCACCAGTAATAATGCTGTAGTTGCCATTTACTTACTACTCACATGCTATACGTCTGCCACTGCTTCAAGCACCTTGTACTTCCCTTTTAGCCCGCCAAGCAATCTTAAAAGCAAGGTAGGTTACATTATTATTTCCATACAAAGTCTTTATATTCATGTCCTATTAAAAATAAAGGTACAGAAATATTTAACCTTCTCTAAGTCAGAACTGTGATATCACAGAAAGCTGGACTCATCTAATTGTGAGTACCTTATAAACATGGCCTTTCATTACTTTACCAAATCAATTTCTCTAGGTATCATTCAAGGCATTTATACCATACCATATTTCCTCCTCCTACAGGCAAGGTACTTACAAAGATCCAAATAGGATATGTGTGCACCACTGCCCACACACAAAAATTGGTCTTAGGTTGCTAAATGTTACCATTCAAAGCCTAAAATGCCCAATATCTTCTATGCCTCTTTGAAAAGACTGTTTTCTACTTACAAGTTAGAATTCAGATGCTCATATTTTGATTGGCTCTGTTTGCCAACTATGTCTGCATGATGGCCTTAGCTAGGAAATTTTAAAACCTCCTAGGGCCTGCCCACTCCCCGACACCTCCTCCACACGGCCTTTTATTGTCCATAGTTGGGAATCAACTGGGGTCTGCTAGCATGTACCTCTGAGCTTTCTCTCCAGCTTGTGCTTTATTTCTATGAGTAGTGTAGTACAGGTGGTGGGAGGTTGGAAAGCTCCTAGAGGGCCCTCATACGCAGGCCCTGTCACAGGATACTGACAGGCTCCCAAGTGCAGTTTCGCTTTACCAACCAGCCTGCTTTCAGTTACACGGACGGTAAAAAAAACTTTCCTTTCCCTTGTTCTAGCTCCCTCCTGACCCCCCACCCCCATTCCTCTATGTGAAGGAACTCAAGAATGTCTTCACTGCTCCAGGCAAGGTCATCCCGCTCTCTCCTATTCTCTCAGACCCTGAGAGTAAAGGAACATTTGGGACAGCAAGGAAGGCAACCCTGGAGCCTGACACCTCCACATCAGGGAAAGAGAGGGGACAGGAGATCACCATCCTCACGAAGTCTGGAAGCCCAGGCTCCTGGGAGCCACGACTGCAGCTTTTCAGATAGTAGTTCATGTTTTTAAAAGCGATGGTCTTCATTTTGCCTGGCAAGATTCATAAACTCTTCCTTTTTTTCTCCAAATCCTTATTCTTATTATTTGTGAACTGTCATTGAGTTCAACAGATGGAACTTCCCCACATCAGGATGACATCTAGTCTTATAAAAATCTGCATTAGAATGACCTGACGGATTGTGTTAAAAGCACCTCACAGACTAGACAAAAGAACAGAAGAATCAGGGAGTCCCGACATCCAGAAAAGAAATCCAGCCATCTGGCCACAAGTCTCTCTCATCCACTAAAATCACTGGCAGGAGGCATCTGTAATGCAAACATCAACTAATGGTAACAGGCGTTCCATCTTGGGCTAAAGAACAAAGACTGGCAAATTCTAAAGGAAGTTACAGAATCAAAAAACAAAAAACAACCCCAATACACACCAAAATAGTCATTCTTTAAAAAAAATCATAATTATCATTCTCTGGGCTGGATGTAGCTCAGTGGCAAAGCGCTTGCCTAGCAAGTGCAACGTCCTGAGTTCGATCCCCAGTACTAAAAAAAAGAAAAGACAAAAAAATACAGTTAAAAAAATCATAATTATCATTCTCAAAGAAAATTAAGAGGCTGTCATACCAGTGAAACAAGCAAAAGCTAATGTATCAAGAAAATAATCAATCCCTTAAACTATGACTAAAAAGTAGAATATAGTGATCCCACACCTATCACAGGAATTGCCTTCCAGAGACTCCTACAAGAGGAGAAAGTCCATCAAGTAGCAGCATTAATCATCCCTCGCTATACTGCGGTTCACTTATTGCTACTTCACAGATTTTCACCTGTCATAGAGGTCTCTGGAATATAAATCCTATGATTGGTGAGGAATCGCTATTTTCATTGTTTTTTTGTTTTTTTAAACTATGATGCGGTGAAGCCGCAGTAAGTGAACCATGATATAATGAGGGACAACTGTAGATGAAAGCCGATGAACCAGAATCCACGTTATAACCAGAACCATGCTAAGGTTGGAAAACTCAAGTTCACAGAAAACTTAGGAGCTGTGAGGAAAAGAAGTCGGCTTTCAGAGTTCAGAGAGCATTGCAGGAGTTCCAGAGGAAGAGAATGTAGATGGGGGGAAAGGAAGGACTCACGAATAGGAAGATGAAGTTTTCAAGGGTTGAAGATAGGCATTAAATGTTTACACATGGAGTGACCACTGAGTACCAGGAAGGATGAATGAGGGTCACGAGCAAAGTAAAATAAATCACTGTGAAATGGGAATACCAGGATAAAGGGGAAAGCAAGAAGCTTCAAGAATGGAAAAGACACAAATCTAGGTGTTTTTTTTTTTTAAAAAAAGGACACCCTGTTGGTTTTGACTGGATATTCATATAAACTTTTTAAAGAGATGAGTGATAGAGCTAACCCTTATCTGTAAGTTTTGAATTTATATTGTTTCATCCCATGTACAAAACCATTTTTTTCCTACAAAAAAAAAAAGAACAAAACACAATAGGGCTGGGGACATGGGTCAAGTAGTAAAGCGCTTGTCTAAAAAAGCACAAGGTCCTAGGTTCAATCCCCAGCACCAGAAATGGAATACAATAAAGGTGGATGCTAGAAGATGACTTAGCTGTTAAGAACAGGAACTGTTACAGTTAATAACCCTATATTTCTCTGTAGTAGAACAAAAGATAGTCTACTTCAATTTTCCAGGACTCAGAAAGTTTACCATTCCCAGTTCTCTTTAAAAAAAAAAAAAAAAGTTACTTGAACTTATACTCTTAAAATTTAATCCAGTAAAAAGGAAAGATAACAAGAATAGTAACAAAATATCAGTTTCTCATTAAGTATAAGTAATTGATACATAGTGCATAAAACAAAAACAAAAACAACTAGAATTGAAGTCTTACTGACTGTAACATGAGATGCTCTGGGTGTTGCTGAGCTGTTGTCTCTTGTGGGAAAAGATACAAGGGCCTAATTAGCTCAAAATGTTCACACACAAACAAGTTAAAATAAAAAAATTAAAAAGAGGAGCACTTAGGGTATAAGATTTCACCGTTTCACACTCTACTCCCCCAGCCCACCAAAACCTTTAGAAACGAGTGGCAAATAAGCATGAAAAGCCAGCTTGGTGTGGCTCCACACCAACAGCCTCCACGGTGTTGGCCAATAAGGCTGGAAGCCATTTCCAGGAAACACCATAGCTGTCATTTACCACCAAACCACAATGGGAAGAAGGCTGTAAGGAAACACTGCTCAGAAATTTTTTTACAGTTATCCCAATTAGAAGGTATAAACAAGGTAGCTTGGAAAATTAAGGTCTGAAAAGTCCTTGGAACAGAAGGCCCCTCAAGATCCCCACAGAAATCCACCAAGAGCAAGACCTGACATTTTGTCTCTTCCTGCAGAGAATAAGCCTAAACAGAGGGGGCAGAATAATGGAACCCATTCAGGATTAGGTATTTTCAACAATCAGAAGGGAATTACCAGAACAGATGACAAAAAAGAAAATAAATAAGAAACACATAAAAGAGATAAAACTATGTGAAAGAAAACAATGAAGCCTTTCTTTCGCTGTGGATTAACTAACAATACCTCAAATCAATCACTCAAATTTCTGACTCTTCTAGTTCGGAAGAGAAGGGAAATGAGAAAAAACATCTTCTGCCCTATTGCTCACCAGATCCTCTGCTAATACTCACACCTCTAGGCAACTAAAATCAACAGACAATATCAAGCCTACAAGTCCAAATTATGAGGAAATCAGAACAGTTCATAGGATGTGGAAGCCCAATATTCACGTGTAGATAAAGCTCAACATGAATGAGAATAAGAGGAAAAGTATGTCAACAAGTTAAAATACAAAAATACAAAAAGAGAAAACAAAAGGAATATTAATAGCATAAAAAGCTGGGTGTGGTGATACATATTTATAACGACAGCAATTGGCAACAGCCTGGGCCAAAAATCCAGTTCAAGACCAGCCTAGACAAGGCTTGTCTCAAAACAAAAAAAAAGTGTGTACATACATATATACATCTAAAAACTCTATTCTGAAAGAAAATATGGTTCTTCAGAAAGAAAGATGAGGGGGAGAAAGTGAAGTAAGGAGGTCAGGTCTGGCCAGCGCCATATTGGCCACGTGGTGGATGGCAGGGTCTGGCATCTTGTCTTTATGCGGGTGAGGGAGGGGGTAGAAAGGAGGGGAGGGGAGGAACCCCTCCCACCGCCATCACCTGCCTCCCAGGTAATGGGCATGCCTGGACCCCTGGAGGCAGGTGCAGGTACTTGGCTGATAGGTTACTGAATCGGTCAGCCTAGTGCCTAGAACTGGGAATTTCCTGAGGATCTGCTCCTGTTCCCAACTATTTAGGCTTGGACCCGCCTAGCTGCCAGGACTCCATGCCACCTGTGTCTCTGTGATCATGTCCTGTGTCCTGTCTCCTGGCTCATCTCCAGTCATCATGGCGTCCCAATTCAGCTCTCCAGCTTATTGATATTGTTCTTATTATTTCTTTCCTTTTTAGTATGTTATATGTACTTGCATGCTGCAGGCCTTTGTAACAACTGGCGGCCTGCAGCCTGTTAACTATATAATAAAGACTCCAATATTCTATATTTTAAAATGTGGCTTCTGGGATGACTTACCTTACAACAAAGGAAAAAGAAAGGTAACTTTGGGGTAATCACAGATAAAGAAAAGAGAAGAAAAGAAAGGAAACAAGAAACAAGAGGACCAATTACAACCATTTTACCAACACAAAAAGCACCACTACAGCTGAACTAAGTGAAAGAACATGGAAATGGAGAGAGGAGTAGACCATGTTTATGGAAAAGGATATTATAAAGGTGTTGCTTCCTCCCAAATTGGTCTACTGAATCAGCAAAATCTCAAGAATACTTCTGTGGAAATTAATAGTCTGGCTTTAAGATTTAAATGTAAACTCAAAGGAGCCAAGAAGGGCAAAGACAATCTTAAGGCAATGTTGGAGGATTTACATGGGTCAGAGAGAACGATGAAGCCCAGTGGCATTAGTGCGAGGATTGATGCATACCAGGCTGATGGACAGAACAATGTGTCAGGGAACAAACATATTTACCCTGCAGCAATCCTGTGGGTACATTATGGTCTTCTCAACATATGGCCCAGATTAACCAGATACCCAACATAGCTACACCATGCATAATTTATCTACTTCTGTGAAATAATGTGAAGGTCTTCATGATCTTGATCTTGAGGCTGACAAAATTTCCCTAAATACAATATAAAAGCATTAGCCATAAACTATAAGACTGACTAATTCAGCTCCACTAAAAGAACTTCTATCAATAGACACTATATTAAAAGATTTATCACAGACTGGAAGGTGGAATGTACAGCACACATACTCAAAGTCTGGCAAATCAAAAGGAAGGTGATAACATTAGGAAGAGAGAGGAAGAGAGAGAGAGAGAGAGAGAGAGAGAGAGACTCGTGTGTATGTGTGTGTGTGTGTGTTGTGTATGTATGTGTGAGAGAGAGAGAGAAAGAGAGAGAACATGAGCACGTGAGCACTATTATTGGAGCTTGAACTTGAGGCCTTGTGGGTGATTAATTGGAGGTAAGGGTTTGACAAACTTGTCAAACCCTTGGCTTCAAACCACAATCCTCACATGTCAGCCATATGAGTAGCTAGGATTACAGGGATGAACCACCAGCACCTGGCTCCACAAATTATATCAAATGGGCAAAAAAACTGAAATGCAAAAATATAAAGTATTAAAGTAATATAAAGTAATAAATACAAAAAATATAAAGTAATAAAATTAAACTCAATAAGGCCACTAGGCATACAAAAAGGTCCCTCACAACAATATTCTTCAATGAAATCAAACCACTGACTCACGCCTACAATCCTAACTACTCAGGAGGCTGAGATCTCAGGTTCTCAGTTGGAAGCCAGCCCAGGCAGCAAACTCCAAGACTTCCATCTCCAATTAACCAGTAAAAAGCTAGACTAGAGGTATGGCTAAAGTAGTAGAGTACAAACCAGGAGCTAAAAAGCCCAGTGAGAGCATAAGGTCCTGAGTTCAATCCCCACTACTGGCAACACACACACAAAATCAGTGCACATACAACTAAAATAGGTAAAATGAAACATAATGTAATGTCTAGTATCCATGATTGGCGGTAACTGCTGGTGGGTTGGATATAAACTGAGAGGGCAGCTTTAGAGACGTGTTCAGAAGCCGAATATAACCATAGCAATGCAACCTAGTCTGAAATGAACATGCTTCCTGACAGAGATTCCAATAATATTCTTCAGAGCTGTAACAAGCAATAAGATTGAAGAAGTAATAAAAAGTCTCCCAACAAAGAAAAGCCCAGAGCCAAATGGATTCATGGCTGAATACTACTAGAACTTCAGAGAACACCAATCGCCACAAACTCTCCCATGAAACAGAAAAAGAAGGAACGCTGCATCGTTCAGTAAAGCCAGTATTACCCTCATTCCAAGACCAGAAGCCAGAAAAAGAGAATAGATTAATCTCGTGAGGAATACCGATGCAAAAATTTACAATAAATTTCTTGCAAATGGCTGGGTACCAGGAACTCACACCTGTCATCCTAGCCACTCAGGAGGCTGAGATCTGAGAAATGCAGGTCAAAGCCAGCCCAGGCAGAAAGTCCTCGCTACTCTTATCTCCAATCAACTACCAAGAAGCCAGAAGTAGAGCTGTGGCTCAAGTGGTAGAGCCAGCCTTAAGCAAAACAGCTCAGGGTCAATGTCCAGGCCCCAAGCTGGCACATATGCATGCATGCACTCATACACACAAACACATACAATCATTGAAAATAGAATTCAACATTAAAAAAATTAATCATAGGCCATGATCAAGTCAGTTTCATCCTTGGGATGAGTTCAGACATCCCCTCCGGGCCACATGGTATGTCATAAACCGTGTGCAATGCCATCCCCTGGGAGACAGGAGGAAACTGCCCACCAGAACAGCCACAGTCTCTCATTCAATTCTGTGCCCAGTTCCAGGCTCAGTGCCAGCAGACAATTATTTAACTATGGGAAGTAATTTTGTTCAGGAAAACGTTGGCAAGTCCAGTCAGCAACTGAGGTAGATGATAGATAGATAGATAGATAGATAGATAGATAGATAGATAGATAGATAGATAGATAGATAGATAGATAGATAGATAGATAGATAGATAGATAGATAGATAGATAGATAGATAGATAGATAGATAGATAGATAGATAGATAGATAGATAGAGACAGATATACATTATATACATACATCATTTTATAGTAGGGGTAAAAAATAGAGAAGCAAAGAAGAGTATGTGCACATTACTGACAGGGCTAATACATAATAGGAAACTGCAAGGTACCCATAAAAACCACAGGACCACGCTCTAGAAACCCAAGACTTTCTATGGAGTTGTACAGGCAACTTAGTCAACACCCTAAAAGAAGATGGCTAATAGCAGTATCCGTATCCTTCTTACTTGGTGAGCTTCTTCCAGTAAACTAAGCTATTTTTAGCCAACATTACAGGGAAGAATTTTTTTTTCCTGGTCCTGGGGCTTAAACTCTGGACCTAGGCTCTGTCTCTGACCTTCTTTTGCTCAAGGCTAGCACACTACTATTTGAGCCACAGAACCAGTTTTAGCTTTTTCAGAGTAATTTATTACAGGTAAGACTCACAGACTTTCCTGCCTTGAGTGGCTTCGAATTGCAGTCCTCAGATCTCAGCCTCTTGAGTAGCTAGGATTATAGGCGTGAGCCACCAGCACCCAGCTAGGGAAGAATTGTAGTTCCAGAGACCTAGCTCAGACTAGTTACATAAATTAGAACTTCTGCATAACTACGCAATTTTAGTACACACTAAATCTATTGCATTGTAATGTCAAGATTGGGGGGGGGGGGTATTGTGAGTTTTTCCCTTTGGTGGTACTGGAATTTGAACTTAGGGAGGCCCTCACACTTGCTAAGCAGCCACCATACCACTTGAAATAGCCACCCAAACCCAGCAACCCTTTGCTCTTTAGCTACTTTTCAAATATGGTGTCATGTTTTTTGCCCAGGCTAAGACCATGATCTTACCTGTGCTGACACACCCAGCTTGTTGGTGAAGGTGAGTATAACTAACTTTTTGCCTGAGCTGGCCTCTAATTGCAATCCTCCTCATTTCTGCCTACCAGTTAAGTATTATAGGCTAAGCCGCCAGGATCTGGCTAACCCTGTACTTTTTTTTTTTTTCTTTTTTTTGGGGGGGGGGGGAGGAGATCTGGTCATGGGGCCTGAACTCTGGGCCTGGGCGCTATCCCTCAGCTCTTCAGCTCAAGGCTAGCGCTCTACCACTTGAGCCACAGCACCACTTCCGGCTTTTTTCTTTTTGCTTATGTGGTGCTAAGGAATCGAACCCAGGGCTTCATGCATGCAAGGCAAGCACTCTACCACTGAGCCACCTTCCCAGCCCTAACCCTGTACTTTTTAAAGCAAGATTTATACTTAGTCTCTTTCTTCTCCAGCTTAAACATTTCCAAGGTTCTGTGCATTAAATAAAACTCTTTGGCTATTGAGCTAACAGTATTTCCAAGGGGGTATATTCCTATTTCACTTTAGTTTCCAAATATACAGCACCATAATGAAGCATGGTTGCAAACAATGGATAAAACTCTGCTTCTCTACTGTTGACCAATTCTTATAAATTCTACTATAAAGGATACCTCTTAGGAACATAAAAATATACATTGAGTTTATTAAACCTATCCCTTTCCAGAAAAGACTTCAGCCTAGTAACTATACAGTTTGTAACTTAAGACTTCAAAAGGAGAAAAGGAACAGGGAGAAAATGCAGCTTCCTGGTAACCAGAGGAGGGGAAAGCTCTTATAAACTTTGCTCTTTTAAAAACATAGGTACACTTAGATGAAGAATTCAGTTATAACACCACTGAACAACTAATATACTATTATCAAAACAAGTATCAGTAAGTGGAAACAATTTGGGGGAGGGCAGTGAGCAAAGGGGCAGTACACAATGGACAGCAGAATGATGAGCAAATGCAGTCATCATATTCAATGGACATAATGTAAACACTGAACTACTACTTGAGGGCAGGGATGGGAAAAAGGTATAGGAGAAAAATGAATGATATGACATTAACCAAGAAACACTATACTTATGGAATTGTAGCCCCATTGTACAACTACTTTAAAATAATACCAGGAAAAAAAAAAAAAGGCAGCATACTAGTTTCTCAAAGAGCAAAAGTCTTTTCCTTAAAGCTATATCATCAGCAGAGCCCTGCTTTAAAAGTTAGTCTGGCCCAATTACTTTACATTGCAAACAAAAGAAAGAAAAATTAACAATATTCATCTCACTTCAGTTGTAGAGCTATCAAAGCAGTTTCATGGCCTTACCACAACCTAATCTGAATTTTAATTAACTTCTTTTTACTACAAAGTTTAGCCTTGTGTCAGCAGTGAGTATACCAAAAAAAGTCAACTAATCAACTGAGCCTCCCAACGTTGCAACCTTTTCTTTTGCTTTAAGTGAAGCTGTATCCAGATGACCCCACAGGATATTCCCAGCTTCAGGAGCCATCAGGACGAATAGAAATCCAGGGCCACAGAGGGAAGCTCTGCGGCAGCTTGAACTCTGGTGTAATGTAAGCCAGCCTGCAGAAGCCAGGCTCACCCCAGCGTTGTAGGGACAAAGACAGGGATTTCCAGAGAGTGGGGTACTTTGGACAAGCTCCTTCTGCAGGAGAAATCTTGACTCCACAGTCAGTAAACTTCAGAGGAAACTAGCTGAAAATATTAATGCCAAGGAATCTGACAGAGCAGAAAGTGCACGCTGTCTGCTTCAGCCTGCGTGCGAACAATAGGTTCGCTGCACACGGGCTCCACTTTCTCTTCCCTTCAGTCCTGGATCTGGTTCCCAGCACACTTGCAGATGGCAAAAATGAACAGGTGCAATTGAGGACAAAACTTTAAAAAAACAATGTCTATGCAGCTGTGAGTGTCTAGATGACATTGTATAATGACATTACCATGAGACCAGATTTTCCTGATCCAATTTTGTGATACTAATCACCTTTGTCAGTTAAAGACAGGAATCTCTCTTAATAGGCTGCTCCTGATTTTAAAGATAAAATCTGTTTTCCAGTCTTTTTCTCATAGTTTAAAATTATGAGAGATCTGATGAAACCTACTGAAATTTGCAGTTAATAGCAGAGTTAATAATATGAAAAAGGTTTTTCTTTAACAAGATTTCCTGTCCCATATAAAACCAGCAGCTTATTTAGATGATAGCCAAGCAACTCACACCTGTAACCGAGCAGTCAGGAGGCAAGGGCAGGAAGATTGAAAGCTTGAGGCTAGCCTGGCTACAACAGTGAGACCTTGTCTTAAAAAATGAAAAACAAAGAAAAGTCATTTTAGTTAAGAAAGGAAACCAGTAAATATAACTAATTATTTAAAAAATAATCAATAGTGCATGTAGAAGTTAATGCAACCTCTATAATCTAAATTCTAAGGTGCTCTCAGGAGTCCTAAACACTCTGAAACACTTCTAGCATTAAGGTCATCATTTTGATGACTTTGATGATCTTTGAGCTCGCCAACATTCACTTAAACAGCAAAATAATGTTCAAATGACAGAACAGACCAATAAAAAGACCAATTACATCTGCCCAGTTTGAAGAGGTCAAATATTAACACACCATCAACACAGAAAAACTGAGCTAAGATTGAGCCCAAGATATGACTGAGGGGGAAGATGCAGATAATCAGTTGGGTCAGGGTCAGCAAAATCCTTCTGCGGGCTTATCAGCATCACAAGGTACCATCCTAACACATACGCAGCTATGTATGTCCAGTAGTAGCCTATGTAGTTATTTCCCACAAGCCTCTATACTTTGGCTACACTGTAAAAGGAGTTTGTCCTTGCAAGTGATAAATATTTCATTGTCAATCTATTATTTTCATCACAGAATTATTCTTGTACTTCACTATTAGCACAGGTTAACTTGTAAGAAGCGCGAGGAGGATGTGAGAGTTCACCTTTGTCACTGCTTTGGATTTCAGTCCGCCATTCTCCACAGCACTCAGGTCCAGTTTACCATCATCCTTACTTCCTATGGCCTTTAGCCCTTGTAGAAGAATGTCACGTAAATTCTGATACAGAGGCTTCTCAGTGTAGTTCAGTAATTTCACAGTTTCCAGGTATTTAGCAATTTCACCTGAAAAATAACACCATCCTTTTCTAAACTGTAATCAAAATTTGATCTAGTTCTCCTACCTGTACGAACATAATTTATGACTACCATAAAATGAGAATGTGTGTGTGTACATCTTGTCAAGAAGAGTCTTTTGTTGCAATCACTTGTCCAATGAAAAGTATGTTTTTAATTTGGGAATTGACAAGCAAAATAAAAATAAATTTTAAAAAATTTTAGATAGACTGTAAAAACAAATGGTAATTGTGAAAGACAAAAAAAATTTACTTAAGACAAATGTTAAAAAGCACAAAAAGAACTAGAGTAGACTGGGAGTAGGATACTACTCTTGTTTTTCTTTTTATTTTGTGCCAGTACTGAGGGTCGAGTCTCAGTCCCCTGAGCCCAAGCGCTATCCTGTAGTTTTTCCACTCAAGGCTGGTGATCTATCATCACTTGAGGCACAGCTCTACTTCCCCCTACTGAGTTTTGAACTCAGGGCCTCACACTTGCCAAGCAGGTGCTATGCAGAACCCTAGCCCTTTGGGCTTTTTTCATTTTTTTAAATATAGTCTCTCATTTATGCCCTAGTCAGCTTGGATGCTCTTGTTGATGTGTCCTACAGAGTGGAGATGACAGGCATCTGTCACCATATGCAGCCTTTTCATTGGTTGAAATGAGGGAGGAGGGAGAATCTTTCTAACGTATTACCTGAGCTGGCCTCAAACCATGATCTTCCTGATCTTTGCTTCCCATGTTGTTAGGATTATAACAAGCCACCACACTGGGCTTAAAATAAAGATTATTAAAATTAAATGTCCTTAAGTACAATGAACTGAACAACTGAATGAGTCTCACACAGCCACCCAACTGGGGAGTGGGAAGTGCCTCTTTGAGATACCCCAGTACAAAGTCTACATCTAAAACCACCAGAACTTGTGCATGAGACATATTTCATGGGCATCACACTTTTCTCCTCCCTACCCACATTTCAGTCTTTTCCTACCTGGCTTGTTTTTCTCAGGAAAACATTTATCCATCAAGCCTGCAATATCTTCTCTGTATCTGTTAAAAATGAAACAGTCAAACATGGTATCATAGATTACCTATCTAGTAACAGTAAATTGCACACTAAGTAGCATTGTATTATATCCCAAATATGATTTCAGATAGTCTTCTAAAATAAACCGAACCAACTCCAAAGAACCTTACTGTTTAACATGTAGTTTCTAATTTCTACATTGGTGTCAGTTAAAGCTACTGTTCTGAGCTGGATATGGTGATGCATACCTATAATTCTAGCACTTGGGAGGCTGAGGCAAAAGGATCTCAAGTTCCAGGAAAGCCTGGACTACAAAGCAGGACCCTTTCTCAAAACAAAAAACACATACAAATTTTAAAACAAAACATTAAAACACTATAGTTCCTGTCCAGAAATTCTGACTAAAACTATTTTCCCTAGCATAACTTATCCCCCTCCCCCCACCAAAGTTTTAAGTTGTCCTTTACCTAATTTTGGAATCTCTAACATAGTTTGGATCTTTCAAATTATCCTCCCAAGGAAGATGGCCGCTAAGCCACTGGATCATGCAATAACCAAGTATTTCCAAATCACCACGTCGTGAAGGCGCTACAAATACAAAAGAAGATTAAGCACACTAAAAATCATTTTCAAGGTCCAAGTTAGGGTGTATATAAAGCAGTCAGTGAAGTGAAGCAGGCTACTCCAGGCTCTTTCCATCATCGTGTCAGCTCTTGCACTGAAAGAACCGAGCATTAGGCCTCATTACAACAAACTTATCTCCCACTAACGATCATCCAAACTCATAAACTTTAGGATCACAAACTCAGACTATTAATCTAGGAAGACAAAATTATGAAACTATGACACATGTAATATTGTGTTTGGAAAGTATAAATCCAACCAGCCTGCAATCATACATAAAAGTAATTGGACGTCCTGAGTACAGGTAGATGAACCTGCTCAGTTATCTTCAAGCAGGAGCATGGTGGGAGACACCCTGTTCCACAAAAGTGGGAGAATAAGCGGACACTGGTGGCTCATACCTGTCATCCCAGGTACTCAGAAGACTGAGATCTGAGGATCATGGTTCAAAGCCAGCCCAGGCAGGAAAGTCCGTGAGACTCTTATCTCCAATTAACCACAAGAAAACTGGAAGTGGTGCTATAGCTCAAGTGGTAGAGCACTAGCCTTGAGCTGAGGGACAGCACCCAGGCCCAGAGTTCAAGCCCCACAAACCACCAAAAAAAAAAAAAAAAAAAAGAGAGAGAGAATAACCTCTATCCCCTTTCCCATCCCCACTTTGTCTCTTCCAATCCTTATCCATCTGCATCCATCAAGAATTGTGTAAGAACTCAGTTGAAAACATTAGTAGGGTTTCTCATTCAAAAACTGTGGACATACCCACGCCATTGTGAGCATCGATGCTGGTGAATTCAATAGTGCCATCATGACATCTTTTGGGGTCTTCTTTGTATTCTTTATGAACTCCTTCCGGGCAGTAGCGATAAGCAAGGCCATAATCCACCAAGTACACCTATAAATTTCCAATAATCAAGACAATTTAAAGGCAAAGCAATTGTACGTGCTACTTTAAAATATAGAATTAAGGGCTGGGAAGGTGGTTCAGTGGTAGAGCGCTTGCCTTGCATGCCTGAGGCCCTGGGTTCGATTCCTCAGCACCACATAAGCAAAAAGAAAAAAGCCAGAAGTGGCGCTGTGCCTCAAGTGGTAGAGCACTAGCCTTGAGCTGAAGAGCTGAGGGACAGCGCCCAGGCCCAGAGTTCAGGCCCCACAACCGGACCCAAAATAAATAAATAAATAAAATATAGAATTAAATATTATTTGGGGGTCAATTCACCTACAAAGGCAAATACTCCAAATGAGTGAAATGCAAAACGCACACAATAATTTTTTTAAAAATCACTTCATTTACTTAAGGAGATCTAAGTCAGAAACTTGCACATTCTTGATCTCCTACAATTCTACTGATCTACAAAACCAGCCCAGGAATCTGTTTTGACTAAAAATATTAAATGACCATGTGACTATATTCTGGATAATATCATTTGATACTCTTGATATACTTTTTTTAGAGAAGTATATGTTAAACTTATAATTAATCTTGTCTTGCTGAGCAAGTCTCATAGAGCTTACACTTTCTCACAAGGTCTAATACAAAAGTGAACACAAAAGTAAACCATCAATACGTATTGAAATACAAACAATACTCTGCATGAAAACAAGCACACAGTACAAGATGCTAAATTAATTAACACATGATGCAACAGTTATCTTCTATTCCTATTTCTTCAGTTATAAAATGGTCAAATATCAATTTACTACATAAAAATACTTCAAGGTTTCAAATAATGATCTGAAGGACTGAACGTGGTGGTGTAGACCTGTAATCAGTTACATATCAGGTACAGATAGAGGACGGCAGCTTGAGACTAGCCCGGACAAAAAAGTTAGCAAGACTTTACCTCAACAAACAAGGTGGTGCCACAACACACAGCTGTAAGGCCAATTTTGCAGAATGTAGAGATAGGAGGATCAAAGCCCCCTAAGGCCAGGCTTGGGCAAAATCATAAAAATCTATCTGAAAGGAAACTGAAAGCAAAAATGACTAGGGATATGGCTCAAGTAGTAAAATGATTACCTAGCAAAGGTAGGGCCCTGAGTCCAACCCAATACTATTAAAATAAAGAGAAAAGAAAAAAAACAACTTTTAGATGAGACCCTTATCTATATTAAATTTCTTTATTTTTATGTCTGTACTGGAGCTTGAACACTGGGCCTCAAGTCTCTCACTTGGCTTCTCCTTGTAGGCTGGTGCTCTACCTCTTTAGCATAGCTCCACTTCTGGCATTTTACTAGTTAATTGGAGAAAAGACTCTGGCCCCGCTAACTTTATACCGAGATCCTCAGATTTTAGCCTCCTGCACAGATAGAGTACAAGGTTACACCACCAGCACCCAGCTTCTTATCTACATTTAAATACTACAAATTAATAATTAAATATTAATCACTTCATAATTAACCTATCTTTGCACAATGTATCTACAATCTGTATGGCACATATATGTGGTTTTGATTAGCCTATTTCCTGATTTCCTGTTTCCCATAGCCCCTGTTACAGTTTTCCTTCAGGTAACTAAGTACAGGGATAAGGTAAAACTAAAATCAAGTATAAGGATGGATCAAACACTAAAAAAGTAATCCTATCCAAAGCACATGCCTGCAAATTGATGAGTTAAACTTCTGTATTATACAAATGCAGCCCACTTCAATTAATGGGATCCTTACAACTTACTTTCTTAGCTATGTTTGGTTTGTTATTTTGTTTTTGCTATTTGAGATAGCATCTCACCATGTAGTGTAGGGCTACCTGGGACTCTTGAATATTTCCTGCTTCAGCCTCTCAAGTGCTAGGAATACAGGTATACACCACCAAACCCAACTCTTGTTTTTATCAGAGACGTATTCAACACAGTTAAAATGCTTTAAAATGCTTAAAAGTCTTCCTATTACATACAAGACCAAAAAGTGAATACAGGTTAAGTACCATGACCCCACTATGAATGACAACTGAACTTGACAAATTCCATGAATAACAGGCACAAGAAAACTGTGCAGATCCCTCCCTCCATTCCAAGTAAACTGACCCAAATGAAGGGCCAGTAGTAGCTTTTCTCCACTTAAACAATACAAAGTAGAAAGGCATGTAACAAACTTTTTAAAATGCACATCTGAATTCCAAACACTAAGGGTATACAAATTTAGACAGCTCAGATATTTCTGTAAACCAATTGATTTGAATAATCAACATGTTAAAGACCAAATTTTCCAAGTAACAGAACACTTACATTTGATGGATTTCTTGAACAAAGGAAATAAAAAAAGTGACAACGCAGACAGGCAAACATAATTCATTGGTGTACTATGTAATTTTAAGCTTCCACCCCCAAACAGCTATTTGAAATTCATTTTGTATCACAAGCACTTCTTCTGAATATTATTTAGGGTAAAATAGCCAACTTGATAAAGTGCCAGCAAATTGCATCAAAAATGTAGAATGTTAACTAGATAAAAGTGTCAAAAAGAAATATTATTACCCGATCTACTTCATAAAGTAAAACTTCTGCTTGGGTTCAAGAGTTCAGAACAACCATATTTGTTTTCAAACGTGTTTTAAATAGTAGAAACTAAAGTTATGAAACTACCTGGTCAGGATTCTTGTAGCTCAGAAGAAGATTTGAGGCCTTAATATCTCCATGTACATACTCATGCTCGTGAATATATTCCAGAATTTCCAGCTATGAAAATATCACACACAATAAAATTAATGCAGTACCCAACAGCAGCCAGCAGAGGACCAAGCTTCAAGAGAAACTTGCCTTCACTGTATTAAAAACAATTGTTTTCCAAACAAGAATATAGCTCACATACAATTCTTAAGCTTAGCTGCAACACAGTTTTCCGAGAAAATCTTCTAGCATTAGCTTCATATATTTTCTGAAGGTCACTCCCAAAGCGATCCATTATCATAAACCTGTAACTGAAGACCAACAAAAAAAAAAGGAAAGGGCAATGAAGAAAATATAACTGAGGAGAATATCCCAACATTTCACAGACATTATTCTCCTTTCAAAATGATTTTTTTCAAGTCAATGTTTAATAAGACAGTATTCTTTAAAATCAAAACAGGAGAAAATACGTACAAGCTTTGAACATTTCTACTAATTAGAAATCAGGAATTCCTATTTCTTGCCCGGTCTTTTACTCAGAGGGCTTCTTCCAAGTCTGTTATGCTGAGGAGGTAACATTCTACTTACAATAACACTCACGCAGACTGTCTAACACACTCACCTGCAATAAAACTAAGATTGTCTGAATGAGAATGAGAACCCTGTACTGGTCCCTCTCCTGAGTCCAGTCTGTTTCTAGACAGCCCCCCTCCTTCCTGGGGCTGCTCCTCTACTTCCTGGGTACATTCAGCAGCCCCAACTTTCTGTTATGACCAAGTTTGTCAGAGAAGCTGTAACAACTAAGTTCAATAACAATCCTTTAAATGATGAGAAAGAATAGTTAAAACATTAAACACTCAATGGCCAAGATGTAGAAAATAAATACGCTGGCAAATTGCAAAGGTTTTTGGTTTTACCACCAAACAGCTGTCACGTCGACCAAGTAACATTACTTCACTTCCTTGGCTGCAATGGTGACAAAAGTAAAATGAAGTAGGGACTCATCTCACTAATGGCTTTTCTAACCCTCAAATTTCAAGGCTTGGTATAGACTAAAAAGCCTTACTGGCTTGCAGTAACATTATTTAGTTTTTCCTCTGAAGATCACTTGTGTCTTCAACAGTTTTCCAAATTCCAACTTGTCTTATTAATCCTTCCAAGCTATCAATAAAAACCAAGACCACACTCAAAATGTGTCAGAATGTCTTCCAACAGGGATGGCATAAGGAGACATGCTAAGAGGCAGCTTTGGCCAAACACTTGGTATGAGCATAACACTGTTCAAAGCACATGAACCTCACTGCACGGATACTAGGGGGCGCTCCTGTCACCTTTAGTTCAAAACAAGAAAACTGACAAGTCTGTCTTCTAGGAAGTGGTGGGCCCACACTTCTAACCACACCAAGTTTCTAAGTCAGGAGAACACAAAATCCCACTTACTAAGAGGTTTATGACAACAATACAGTATGCTTATTTTAACAAGGAAGGAAGAACCAACTCATATATATATTTTTTTTAAAAAACATGATAATACAAAATTCAGGATTCTTTACATTGTTGAATTGGAAGAAAAGAGATCTTGTCTGCACATTTTAAATAATGTGGACAATGTAAAGTGTTTTGTCCAAAGTCAAACAGTGGTGTGAAAAAAGTGTCTTTTCTGTCAAAGTAGTCTGCTTCCTTTCTGTTTAAATATTGAAAGAATTTTCTAAAGGGTTCCTGCCTGGGCAGGTGGCTTGACCTTTGTTGTCCTTATATAGATCCTTTTCCTGAGCACTTTAATTACTACATCCTGTTAGATGCTCCTTGAATTTTACTTGCATTGTTAATTAAGCCACACCCCTTTGCAGATTGTGAACCTGAGCTCAGCCAATCTGAGCAGAGGGTGGGGCCTGCTCTGTTAGGAATAAAAAAGGAGCAGCCTGCCTGCTGTGTGTGCTTGCTTTCCCGTTTTTTAGCTGATGGTGCACTCTCTCTCTCTACACAGGTAAACTTTGCCTTGCCAAGTACCTTTCGAATTGGTGTCCTTACTCCTATGTGACACCCCAACATCCCAAGCTATTTCTAACAGTGGCAGAAAAAAATCACTCATGTAATATTTCCTCTTACCAGGACCTCTAAAGTAAAAAAGGAACAGTAATTTTATCCTGGTTTTCCTTTATAGCAGGCTTTGAAAGGTTCAGAGATGAGACCATAACAAATATTTTTACAAATAAGATTTTACAAGAAAGTGATGTGTGTAATTATAATAACACATGTGTTATTACTCCCTCTGTGATAGTCTAAAAGAGGGCTCAAACACTATTGCTCACTTCAGCATAAGGTCTGCTAACAAACTATATTAAACAGGTCTTTGTTTTTGTGCACATGGCAACTCACTCCTCTAAACAATCTCTTCATCTCACCATGGCTAAATAACAAATATCAACTAAAGCTTCTGCAAATTACAGAGAAACTGTCACCACACTCTTCCGGAAAGTCAGCTCTATCACATCACCAAGTACTATGATCTAACTATGTTACCGCTGAGTAACTCCACTAACATAAAAACTTTGATGCATACTTTTCTAGGGAGTTGGATAAAACAATTCAAGTAACAGGAAGACAAAAACCAGATTAACTTATTTCATAATGGTAACAGCTAACAGTATTTCTGGTGAGGAAGGGTGATTGGAGAACAATCTTACTTTCTACTTCTTCCCACTTCAAAGAAGTTTACTCATTATTTTAAAAGAGCCTCAACCAGAAAAGGAAATCAGCACATCATATGTAACTCTCATGTGTCACCTACTCCTTTGAAGGAGACAACTATGCAAACTCAATCTGCAGAAACAGCAGGTGTGAGATCACCACAGTAAGCTGTGATTAAGATTAAGGATGGAGCCCATGAAGCTCTAGTCAGCACTTCGGCCCCTCTGAGGTTCTCTGGGACAGTGCCCTCGTGGGACTGCCTACCATCAGCCTTGACTGTCTCTCTCAGGCTCTGGTCACCTCACAGCAAACTTATTCCTGCAAAACTCTAAGTGACAATGTGGTACACATGGTACGAGCAGCCCCACACTCTGTGAGAGATGGTCGCATCTCAAATAAGATACTAGCTACCAGCTACCAACACTTGCCCTACCTCTCAAGTCTTTCCTAATAGAACACCAATTTAGTTTCAGGCATTCCATCCTCTCCCACACAACTCATGTTTTACCAGAACAATCACTGTGGCCACTTGGCCTTTGCAGTAACTGACTTAAGAATCAGTACTGACAAAATTTGGACTGAAAAAAACATTAAGGGTTAGCCTGCCACAGGACTGGGAAAGTATTCCAAATCTGCCTCTGGGAACTTTGCATGAAGTCTAGAAATATGCAGCTACCCTGAGAATATACAAGGAAAGCCAAGATGAAGGCAAACAAGCAGGTCAGGCCAGGTATGATGGCATATACCTCCAGAACTCAAGACTGAAGATGGACGACAGGTATGATGGCATACCTGCCTGACTGTCCAAGGCTAGCCTGAGCTGCACAGAGCAACCCTTCCTGTGTCTTGCCAGTACAAGACAAGGAACCAGGGCCCTTGGTGACTGCTTAAGAGAGCTACGGCAGTCTTCCTTTACTTGGAACTGAGAGCATTTTAACCAATACACCCCTATTTTCAAACTAAATCTATTCCTGAGGTCTCAGTACCAGCCCAGTCATAAAGCTCCAATCATCCATTCAAATATTTAAATTCTGCCCATTGTGCATTGAAATAATAAAGAGGTTTTCTCCAACTTAGCTATGTGAACAACATTCTTACTTTCTCAAGGCCTAAGACATTTGAGTCAAAAAATTTACCTAAGTTAGCACATAGTTGTTCCCTAAATGTTTCAAACATGTTTATATTTCCTCCCTAGCTAGATTAGTTTTGATAAAGAACAGGATTCTGATTTTTTTTCCATAGCCAGATTATGTATCCAACATGAAATACCAAGTAGAATCCTAAGAGTTCTCCCTTGTGTAAAGGACATGAAGAGGCGTTTCACGAACATACATACACACACCAAAAAAAAGCCAGGCCCCTTAGCGTAGGCTTTCTGTCTGTCAGTGGGTTACACTCAGAAGGCCTCCAGAGCAGTGATCTGCTGCTATAGGAAGAAGGCCGAGACAGTATCTTACTCATCTATTTCCAACCACATTTGGTCCACACAGCCCAGGTAAAAGTCTATGGACAGGTGGATGCTCAATAAGTAACGCTGACTAAAGATAGGAAATGTCCAAAAAGGAATGGGAAAAAAAATCCCATGCAGTTTTTACCTTTTTCCATTTTTATCATGTAGACCAGATCCCCAATACTTAGGAACACCAAGGTACTTCAGTTTATGGGAGTGAATCCATTTCTGAACTGCAAGTTAAAATGGATACTGGATTTCAATTGCTTTATGTAAATGATCATTTTAAAATAAAACATTAAGAGCAGAATACAGTTATAAAGACTTCACCTTTATTAACAGAGTATGGTATAACATGAAGTATTTTATAAACAAAACATTTTATTAATGCTTGTTACCCTGTCTTTAACATTCTTTAAAATAAAAAAAAGATTGCAATAACTATTAGTATACATCTAGGATAATCTTACCAGACAAGCAAAAAGGTCAAATGCTATGTACATACAACCATATAAGATGATGCTAAGCAACCCCAAGATAGGGACACAGAGGTTTTACCTTTGTTGCTGTTGTTTTTAATGTATTTATAATGTACTATGTGATTTTCTGTTTCTTTTGTATGGGGTTTCCCCATGGTATAACCTCTGTTGTCATTGTATTTGATTCCAGTGTCCTGCATCTTGTATATACATTTCTCTAATTTGGGGAGGGGAAGGGAAATAACAAAATGTTGAAACACAGATTGACCCACCATAACAATGAGATGTACAAGACACTATGCTGAAAACAAACTTTACACTGGAAGGAGGGAGGTGGAAGGAAGGGAGGGACAGTAGGGAAAAAACAAAGGAGGGGGGTACCAATTCTCAATAGGAAATGTACTCATTACCTTACTCATGTAACTGTAACTCCTCTGTACAGTATCTTTACAATGAAAAATAAAATACATATAAAAAATAAATAAAAATAAAAATATGCAAGCAGCATTTGTTGTTGTTTCGTATGTATGTGTATGTGCACATGCACACCAGTGCTGGCACTTTGGGCTCACGTGCTGTTCCTTAGCTTTTTCATTCAAGGCTGGAGTTTTACCACTTCAGCCACAGCTCCACTAAGACTCGTGACTTTCCTACCTGCCTGGCTTCATACCAAGATCCTCAGGTCTCAGCTAGGATTACAAGGCATGAGCTATCAGCACCTGGTTCAAAAGCATTTTTTAAAGTTTTTATTTGGTTTTGTTTTGCCAGGCCTGGGGCTTGAACTCAGGGACTGGGCACTGTCCCTGAGCTTCTTTCGCTCAAGACTAGCACCCCACTTGAGCCACAGCTACATCTCCAGCTTTTTCTGTTTATATGGTACTGAGGAAACAAACCCAGGGCTTCATGCGTGCTAGGAAAGCACTCTACCACTACGCCACATTCCCAGACCTCAAATATTATTTAAAAAAAAAAAAAAAAAAACAAGAGCTGGGAACTGGTGGCTTATACCTGTAATCCTAGCTACTCAGGAGGCTGAGTTCAAAGCCAGCCCCATTCAGACTCTTATCTCCATTAGCCATTCAAAAACTGCAAGTGGGGTTGTTGTGACTGAAAGTGTTAGAGTGCTAGCCTTGAGCAAAAGTGCTCACAGACAGTGCCCAGGCCCTTAGTTCAAGCCCCACAACTCTCACTCACACACACACACACACACACACACACACAAATAGCCAGGAACTCAGACCTATTAAGCCTAGCTTCTCAGAAAGTTGAGATCAGAGGCTCAAAGTTAGAAGCCAGACAAATCAAATCTAAGAGAACTCTCTCCTCCGATTAATCACCAAAAAGCTGGAAATTGAACTGTGACTCACGTGGTAGAGTGCCAGCTACGAGGAAAAAAGCCAAGCAAGAGAGAATTTGAGGCTGGAGTTCAAGTCTCAGTACTGGCACAAGACAAAAAAAAAAAAAAGTAAAACCATACTACTAGGTACAGTAATTTTCTTTCTCTATGCAAATATTTATTTGCTTCCATAGGAAGACTTATTTTTACTCTACAAGTTGAGGATTTCCTCTATAACTTGTATATCTTCTCTTCAATCAGCATCAAAATGTAGGGAAGATGGAAGGAAGCTTTTCTCTCACTCTAACATAGGTCTGGAGTTCTTAAGAGGGAAAAGAAAGGAGATATCTGAGGAGCTCAGTTGGAAGCTACAGAGGGTGAGAGCAGCTATCAAACTCAAGGACTAAGGCTACTTTCAATACAGAACAATATTTTCTAAGTCATATGTCACTCTTTATATCAATATAAGTGAAATATAATTGAAAAAAACTATTAAGACATCAAGATCACCTCACAGAAATGTCATTTAAACAAATTTAACTGTCTGGGAGTTTTTTGGTGCAAGAATGGGACTCAAATTCCGTACCTGACACTTTTGCTCATTGGCTAGTGCTCTACCAAGTGAACCATCCCTCCAATCCCAAATTTACATTTTTTTTATAAAGGAAAAAAAAAATAACAAGGAGCCATACGATGGAATGCTCTAGCCTTGGCCTATACAAGCAAAACAAAATGAAAAGCAGTGTTTTAAATGTGAACACATATATTATATTGCTTACTTTGCTCTGGTTTAGCAGCTCGCTGGTAAAACTTTAATTCAGTAAAAAGAGGTCCATTGTCACTGGGTTCCTTAAAATATAAGAGTGTGTTAGTACTAATGCTAGTTAAACTACTAAGTTATTTTCAGTGAAACTTCAAAACAGACTAATTAATTTTCCTTTCAAAAGATTGCAATTTGATAAATTTAAAACTATGCATTAAGTTCAACTCCTTAGAATTATTTCAGATATTCTCAGAATAGCCTCTCAGCCCTAAATTTCTCTCAAATTCCATTTTTATAAGTGATAAATTATACAACATCAAATATACAGCTCAGTTTTCACAGAAGTTTAAGAAAAGTGCTTGAACTAATTTTATCTTTATTAAGCTTTCCCTTAAGCAAAGACCAGCAACCATGTTAACTCTATCACCAAAGGGCTACAAGATATTGCTGAGATTTAATAAAATGCCAATACCCAACTTAACCAATTAATGGCAAAATCCTATTCCTTTGTTCTTTCTTACTTACTGCTTGCTCTATCTGGTGTGCCAGGACTGGTAGAAACAGGACTCATTCATTCTGATCTCCAGAGCAAGCCCTGTTCACTGAACTCCCTCTTTTTCTTTCTCACATGAATTCCCAAGGTTTTTATGTACACGTGATAATTTGAAGTTAAAATAACTGTTTTTTCCACAAATTTTACTGAGCTACATTCCTTTCCCAGCTTGAAAACTATTAACAATTTAAAGTATCTGCAAAGAAACAAACATTTGTAAAAAGTTTCTGCCTATAAAGAATTTATCTCATTAAATAAAGAATAGAAAGGTCTTTTAATTCTGTGGGTTTTTCAGTAAGCAGATTTTGTATGGTTAATCAAGTTTTTTTTTAATGTTTGATATTGTTATTACCATCTTTATTAAAGGTAAGAAATAATTTGAAATTAAGGATCTAAAAAATTTTTTGAAAACTTCAAATGAAGCAAACATTAATTGCTTTTCTTTTAGAAGGTATGAGAAGAAAATGATTCTGGACAGCAAACCTGTATAGTTGGTATTGAAATTTATTAGAGTATTAAAGGAACTGATAATTGAGGTTGATTGTCTTAACATGAGCTCTCTGGGTACTAGATCCTTTGCAAATACTTGAAATATATTCACTTTCTTTTTTATTCAATCTGCTTAACTACTAATCAATTTTACTCCTGGAGATTTAGATAAAACCAAACAGTTCTATTACCTCAGATTTATTGTAATTCAAAAATTATGTAAGTGATCGATTCGTGCTTACAGGAAGGTACTGCCAATTTTCAGTGAAGCAGCACCCAGTTATGAATGATGAGCCCTTCACAGCATGTTGGTCAACCTGTACACGCTTGTATCAGAACCTAAACATAAGCTTTTCTCCTGACAGCTACACGTGCAGCCTGGTTTTAGAACACCCCGTATTGTAAGATACCAGCCTTGGCATACACGGGCTCAGCAAGTCACTGACTCCTCAAAACAGAACCAAGCCACACACTCAAGTCTCCATATCCTGTGGTTTCTCCCTGTCAACAAGGGTAGCCAAAGACATCAGAGAATGTATAAAACAAACAAATGAACACGAATCACAGAATCAATGCAAGGGAAATCAAAGAGAAGGAACTTTGGTTAATTTTTGGAATAGCTCGTTAATAAAACTAAGCCTGAAAAAGGGTTTTCATAAGACAACTCCTAGCTTATTACCATCAATATGAAATTTTGATTTATTCAGTTCCAAACTCTGTCATATCAACTTTAATTTTTAAGTTTCCTTCAAGCAATAATTTATTAACTTAAAATAATGAGAGTCAACCATACCCATTAGGCCATTATAATGAAAGCCTTACTACAATGAAGGCCTTTTGAGCTCATTTCATACTTTTACTAATCCAATAAGCTTCCATTATGAGAAAATAAAGGAGCTACTCCTTGGCACTGCACACTAGCCAAAGCTAGCTATTTCTGTTGAAGAAAATACCTTAACTCATAACTAAAGTTTTATTAACATATTTCAAATCTAAAATACTTTGCCAGCTCTGTAATAGCCAAGATTTAGAAAAGAAATTGGGACTGACATTTTAACTAGAATATCACTAAACGTTTCCTTAAGACTTCTAAGTGTCAAAATGAAGATGACAACAGAAAAAAAATAAAATGTGATACATTTCAATGGCACCATCTAAAAGCAACTGGCTGCCATTTAAAAACGAAGATGTACAAAGTTTCTCCTTCCTACAAAAAAAATATTATATCTGAATTGAAAATTCAGGTCACTTCTCATAACATCAGCAGGTAAAATTAAACATCAGTCAGCAAACTTCTTTGCCAGGAGCTTTAGAATACAATTTTCTACCAGTTGGCACTTAGTTTATACAAGCCAAAAATAACCCAACCTCCATCTCCAGGTCTGCTCCTGACATGACTACAAAGGGTGATTCCAGCTGGGGAATATAGGTATAGATATAGATATAGAAAGACAGAGACAGAGACAAGAAAGAGACCAGAGGAGAGAGGCAGAGGCAAGAGAGACTCCACATGCATTATCTAACTATTACCAATTTCCCGCTTAAAAATGAATAAATAATCACAGTATCTCCACTATCTAGAAGCTAAGTACAGTGAGCCAGGATGACCCAGCATCACAGCTCCACAGCTGCTTACATGAGCCAAGACTAAAGACCAAAAACACAGACTATCACTGGGTATGGGGAGAACATTCGTAGTAAGTGCCTAAACACCCATCTTGAGTATGTCTGTCTTAACTTCACGGCAAAACCAAATAGAAGATTTTATGGGTTAACCATTTAGAGCTTTTCATACAGTAGATATATCAGCAATAACCCAATTCTTTGACAAGTCTTCCATATGAAAATAAAAGCTGATACCAGAAGCAATCCCTAGGAAAAGGATCTCAGAACAAGAATTAAAAAGTGAATGGACATAACTCCATATAAAATACCTAACGTGCCCTCAACACCAGTTTCTTCCATAGTTCTCAGCCTTGATGTACAAAGGAAATCACCTGGTGAATGTTACTAAAATACCAATGACTAGGTCCTACCCCCGAGGTTATGATTCTACAGCACAACTAGGATTGCAAATCACTGCTTCATATGCCCACAAGTCAGTTTCACGTACATTGGAGGTTTTTATCTAAAAACACATGCTCGTTCTTGAAAAACTGTAAACATTCTGACATATTTTCTTCATATACAGGCATTTTATAAAAACAATCTTCATACCTTACACAGGGCTTTGGATCCCAGTGGGTAGGTACTACATGTTCTCTGACACTATGATCTTTGGGTACAGGGTGTAGCTCAACAGTAAAGCACTTGCTTAACAGACATGAGGCTCAAGGCTCATCCCCAGTACCACTAAAACAAGAAAACCAGAAGCATAACCTTCAATAGCCCTTAATGTTCAACAAACAGTTCTGATATTGGAAAGATGTGACACTCATTTTCCATGGTTGTAACTGATGATCCATTTAACTTTGCACATGATAAAGCTATCAGAAGGGAAAATGGGGTCTGTCCTAGGAATGAAAAGGGCATCAAGAAGATTAGAGTAAATGAACAGAAAGAGAAATAAAAGGTGGTGGAAATTATGGATGAAAAATACTTAAGAAACTAAATAGGCATTTAAGGACTATAAAAGGAAAACAAAGTTTAAAATAAGGTCATTACTAGATAATTTCACATCTAGTTGGAGATAAAAGATAAAACCTAGAAGCATGAGGCTATTAGATGTGATCTGTACAATTAGAGCTATTACAGTAACTTTGCAAGGAGCAAAGGGAAAGTCAATAATACTGCCTCAGTGTGTTATCCTTTATAAATTTTAGTATTTTAATTTGTTGTATACATCACATGTGGAAATATTCTCTAAAATTCCATGCAAATAATACAATTTTATAGTAAGAACTTTAGTTCCTCTGCCTTAGCAGCAAGCTGAATAGTTCAAAGCAGGCTACTGCACAGTGAAAAGAAATCTAAAGCAATAGGACATCAAGGAAGGAGAATGGCAGGAGACACAGTCTGGACACTAAACTTGGATCACTATGTATTACCTTCTGAATATATATCGAAGGAGAAAAAAATAAGAAAGTACTATTTTCACAAATCAGACAACAGGTAGCTCAGGACCTGAAAAGCCCTGGCTTTTCTAGAGGCTTAAAGAGTGAGAAGACACAGGGTACAAAGAAGACCAATCATCCACCAACATGACCCTGACACCAAAACCAAGCCACCAGCTTAAAAATTCTAAACATAGAAATACTAAGGGGGGAGGGGAGGACTAAAGCCAATACTCCTTATGAATAAAACCATGAAAATCCTTCACAAAATATTAGCAAAGCAATTTCAGTATTGGTTAAAAGCATATACAATTTGACTACGAGGTCTATGTATTAGAAATGCAAATTTGACTCAAATATCAACTTAACTACCAAGTCACAGAATAAAAGTAAAACCTTGGTCCAGCTCAAAAGATGAACTCAAAGTATTCAAAACACACAAAACTATAAACTGGAGGAATATATTACCAACACATATCTGAAAAAGGACTTGTATTCAGAATAACTCTTAATTACACATTATAAAAAGCAACAATTCAGTTATTAAAAAAAAAAACTGCTTCAAAGAGATTGGGCAAAAGAGTAAAGAGGCAGGTGCCTCACAGATACAAATAAAGATGAATAGCCAGTTAGTACAATGAGGATGTACTCAAACTGGTCATCAAAAAAAAAAAAATGCAGACTGGAACTATAATACCACAATGTTCTATGCCCAGTGAAGTGGCAGAAAACAGAGGAACTAACCCAGAAAACAGGGGAGAGAACTGGAACTATAATACCACAATGTTCTATGCCCAGTGAAGTGGTCCCAGAAAACAGAGGGGAGAACAGACAATGACAACTTCCATTATTCTTGGGACACGAAAAATGGACTGCTTTGGAAATCTTTCCAGTGCTTTCTATAAGTTTAATTCATTTTTCGCCACTAAACCAACAATTCAAATCCCAAGATAAGTTATTTAAAATAAAAAAAAAACCTACACCTACAAAAACGCTTATAGAGGAATGTTCACAGCTGAGGGCACCAGTGGCTCACACCTGTAATCCTAGCTACTCAGGAGGCTGAGATCTGAGGATCAAGGTTCAAGGCCAGCCCAGGCAAGAAAATCTGTGACTCTCATCTCCAATTAACCACCAGAAAACTGGAAGTGGCGTTGTGGCTCAAGTGGCAGAGAGCTTGCCTTGAACTGAAGAGTTCAAGACCCAGAGTTCAAGCCCCACAACTGACAAAAAAAAAAAAAAAAAAAATGTTTATAGAAGTTGTATTTGTAATAGCCCGAATGGAAAACAGAAGTTCTACTGCAAAGGACACAAAAAAAATCTTTTTGGGTGATGGAAATGTTCTGTGTCTTAGTGAGTGTTAAACAGTTATATGCATGTGTCAGAAGTCTTCAAACTGTTTTTATGTATGTCCATGTAAAAAATATGCCTCTTAGCAAAAAAAGAAAGATAAAAAGCTTAAAAAAATAAATCACTAAAACAATTCTACATCAAGAAAGCTAGTGTGTAGGGGTCAAGCATACTTGCGTTTGAAAAGAGCCCACAACATAACAATGAGATAATTCTTGAGTTATGTCAACTGTGAGGATAAAAGAGGAACAGGACTTAATTTGTTAATTTCCCCAAGTAAGACATTTGGCTGGCTCTTCTAATTTTTTATAGAAACATAAAAAACAAACATGTTCTTTACATGTATCCAAGAACTAAGATCAAAGATGCAAATGGTAGTAAGCAAAAAAATAGATAATGGATGAAAAAATTAGTTAAAATGTCCACTACTAGTAGATCTATAAATGGGCCTGGCTATTGAAAGTGCATCCATGACAGATAGGGTGCTGCTAATCTTTACTCATCATGAGCTAATTTCAACTTGAATATAGTAGATTCAACAATCACAACTAATTAAATGACAAATAAGCAATTAAATATACTAAAGGGAAAAAACTGGGAATAAACAGAAAATTGACCAACAGAAAGTCCAGAAGCAAATGCAAAATAAACTACACCAAATTAGCATAGTACTGAGGGATAATACAATACTTCATCTCACCTACTACACAGCTGGAAGAACAGATCAGTTGGTGTCTTATTCCACATCTACATCCTGGACACTTTTTTTTTTTTAAACTCAGGATCTCATGCTTATTCAGCATGCTCGCTCAGTGGTACTCTACCACTCCAGCCTAGCTTTTTGCTAGATAATTTGGAGATAGTCTTGTTTGTGGACTTTTCTTCCCTGGGTGGCTTGATCCTCCTTCCCTACCGCCTGAGTAGCTAAGATAAAAGGCAGGAACCACAACTGCTTAGTTCCTCTACACTCCACTGACTTTGCCCCAAACCTTAATGCCACTCTAAGTCAAAAGAACACAGGGACTTTTTTAACTTTTTTATTTAGTTACCTAAAACTAAATAAAAGGTACTTTTATGTATCATTAACCATTTATGAAACATTATTAAAAAATAATACCTTATGGCTTAATTAAGTCTAGTTACCAAAGGATGATTTACAAAATAAATACTATATAAACTTTTGTTAAAAAAAAAAAAAAGACAAAATAAGCTGAAATATTGTCTTACCACTTTTACAACACAGGGTGCATCGCTGCCAACTGATTTTGAAGAATTTGCATCAGCTGTTTAAAGAAGAAAAGTACATAACATCAGAATAACATTATTATGAATATTGTATGCATATTTACACCTGTATGTCTGTAATACCTTTATAAATTCCAGTTCCCAAATACATTTCAGAATATTGTTACAATGTATTTCATCAATTTTCATTCTTTTCTCGTGTTTTAATACTGAAGATGGAAGCCATCTTGTGTTCTGTTTTTTCCCATTAGTTCACCAGTGATATACAGAAAGCCCCAAGTTGAACAAGCTAAATGTTTCTTTAACCCAAAAGTACTCATGGGCCTTGATAGATAGATAGAGAGAGAGAGAGAGAGAGAGAGAGAGAGAGATACATATAGTGAATGATAAACAGATATAGATAGATACATACGGTGAATCCAAAAAAAATGATGACTAATATCATTTCTTAAATTTTGAAAACTATACAATCTAAAAAGGAACATCTAGAGCCAAAGTTCTCAAAAAATACCACTGTAGGGGAAAATTCATCAAGATCAATACTTCAGATTGCATTTCAGGCAGACTAGACCACAGGTTTTGAGGTAGGGTCAGGTTAGAAATGCCTTCAGTCAGGAGGCCAAAGGCGCTGGAAGAGAAAAGGTGAGATGAGAAGTGGCAGGGAGCAGATCAGAAAAGCAGCAAAGAAGAGACATGAGGGGCTCCCCAGGTGACACATACTATGATTCTGGCTGGTTCTATAAAGGAGATGAGAAGCCACCAGAAGGTTTTGAGAAGGGGAAGGGCCAAAACAAAACCTTTTAGAAGACTTCCTAAGGATAATGGCATAGAGGGGCAAGAGCAGAGCAGGCAGGTAAACATTACACCAGGTAAGCAAAGGTGCTTAGCCAAGCCAACCTGGAAGCAGACAAGAAGTGCTAGTCAGATGATGGGAAGTGGCGCTGTGGCTCAATTGGTAGAGTGCTCGTCTTTAGCTGAAGAGCTCAGGAACAGCTAGGCCCAGAGTTCAAGTCCCACGGACAACAACAAAAAAAAAGATTATGAATCAGTCAGACCCTCAAAGGACAGACGACAGAATTTTTTGATGGAGTCAAGAGAGTGTGAGAATTTCGCCTTGATGAGGTATGGGTGGCTCCTATGCAACTAGAAAGAGGAAGCTGCTACTGACAGGAGAACTGTATGTGGATCCAGTTTGAGAGTATCTGAAGTTTGAAATGCATATGATGATGAAACAAGGAAGCTCAGTGAACGCTGATGACAATCAGAGTGAGGGAGGAAGGGGAAAGAGGAATGTGTGTATATGTGTATATGTACATGTATGTATACATACATTTACATGTATGTGAAAATAACCATATATACACACACAGAGCGAGAGAGAGAAAGAGAGAGAGAGAGAGTTGTCTACACAGAAAGCTATTTACTGGACTAGGGGCATAGTTCAAGTGGTAAAGCACTTGCTTAAGGAGTTCCTGAGTTCAATACCCGGTATAGCAACAAAGGAGAAGAAAGAAAAGTAGGAAGGAAAGGAGGGGGGAGGGAGGGAAGGAAGCTATTTTTGAGAGCTGGAAATATAACTCAGCAGTTGGGAGTGCATACTTTTCACGTGCGAAATACTTGGTTCAATCCCCGAAACTGTCAAAAAATAAAATCTAAAAAGCTTACATATTTAAAGCCTCAAGAGTGAGAGAGATCCTTGGAGAATAAAGGCCGACAAAGAAAAGAAGAACAAAGCCCCAAAGCACTCTCCCACAGAAGTAGAAGGGCAGCAATGGACACCAAGATAAGATATTGGCTACCAATCAGCTGGGAAGCACCAGAGTCTGGAAGGGCTGCAGAAGTACTTCAGACTAAAGAAGAAAGGTCTCCCATAAAAATGGCTAATTTGGGAAAGAGAGAAACAGTCCCAAGGAACATCACTTAAGTTATTGAATTAGTAATAAAGTAGTTGAGGGTTTTTTTAACAAAATATTAAAATAAAGATAGCATTCCAGTAATACTGCATGTTCAAATGAGAACAGGAGGAGGGAAAGGAAGCTCAATAATTCATTCAAACAGTATTTACTGCAAAATATGCTAGCCACAAAGAAAACAAGAAGAGTTGTCCCATTGTCAAAAAACACATTTAATATAGAATTAAGAAAAGTAATTTCAGTGCAGTATGGAAAGTATCAGAGAAAGTAAACACGAAGGGAATATAGTATCTGCCCTAAACTTGGTTTGGGGAAAGGAAAAAAGTGTGTGGGGGGGGGGGGCTGGGGGGGGGGGGGGGGTTACTCACCTTGAGCTGAAGAGCTCAGGGACAGTGCCCAGGACCAGAGTTCAAGCCCCATGACCAACCAAAAAAAAAAAACAAGAGGATACTTTTTATACATAACAGTATGTTTACTAGGTGCATTATGGTAACAGGGTCACAGATGTTTACTTATGCCTAAAGTCACTGAACTATAGAGAGTGATCTATATGGAAATTTATCTCAAGTAGAACAAAAGCGTTTTCAAGACATAAAAATAACATAAAATGTCTTAATTATGTTGCATACATTGTTTAAACAAAGGATATCATTGAGGTTTTTTTTATTACTATGCCCATTACTTGAGGACACGAAATTTATTAGTTTTTAACTTTATTTCTCCCAAGCTGAAAAAACTGAATCATATTGTACAAATACATTAAATCCTGAAAACAGAAAATAGCAGGGCCAGTTGCTGGTGATTCACACCTATAATCCTAGCTACTCAGGAGGCTGAGAGCTGAGGATAGCAGTTCATAGCCTGCCCAGGCAGTCAAGTCCCTACACTCTTATTTGCAATTAACCACCAGAAAACCAGAAGTAGAGCTGTGGCTCCAAGTAGTAAGAGTTCTAGTCTTGAGCAAAAGAGCTCAGAGACAGCACCCAGGCCATGAGTTCAAGCCCCACAACCAACCAAAAACAAAAATGTAGGGATAAAAGATTCCATAGTCTATAAACTCTAATAAGTTCAAAGAATGATTTTTGTTTATGTTAGATTATGAATAATATTATTTCTGATGCTAAGCTTTAATTCTTTTGACAATACCAAAGAAGAAGGTCACTTTTGTAAAAATATTCAAGTTCATTTTGAAGTGATAAGAAAGAGAAAATTGGGTCATTAAGAAAGCAGGGCCCTGCATTCAAAGGAACATTACTCTAAAAGGTATTTGTGCTTGGAAGCAGCCAAGCTCAATTTTCTTTGGGAAATATAGGCAGTGAAGTTTGCAATAATAACTATTTTTAAGAACTGTAATAATTTAGAGGCATAACTCAAATAGTATAGCCCAACCTAGCAAGCATGAGGCCCTGAGTTCGAACCCTAGTGCCATCAAAAAAATAAAAAAGGAACAGCAGCCTATACACAGATCAAGGCAAAGGGACAGTATAATGGCTGCAAAAAAGAAAACTGAACTTACATATGAAGAGTTGTATACATCATTCTTAATTGACTTTTGAGGAACTGAGGAACCACTGAATGGGTAAATAGGATGGTCTCATTAGCATGCTAGATCACTTAGGCCCACACGATGACCAGGGAGATCCAAAGGGCAGAAACTGGGCAAAGAAGATTGACTGATACAATGCAAGTCCAGACAAGACATCGTAAGACTACCTGACCCACGGTAGTGGTAGGTGAGAAATGGATGGATTTGAGACATCAGTGACAGCAATAGGACTACATGAGGTGCTGGGACCATTAAAGAATTTTCAGAAACAATTTCCTAGTTCCTAGCTTAACAATTATCACTCACATAGATAATCTTCTAATCATGAAAGGATCACAAAATGAAAAAGAAAATGCCTAAAGACATCCAAGAAGAGATCTGCTGGAAGCCCTGGACAAGGATGGAAGAGATCAAGTCTTCATTGCAGACAAAAGATAATGGAAGTCAACAATACAAAGAGTGACAGAAAGCTGTGAAAATCAGTGAGATCACTAAGAAAGAATACCAGGAAGAAAAAGTAGGCCAAGGAAGGAAAGTTGAAGAATACAGAGGTAACCTACAAAGAAGACTAAGCACAGCCAGAGAAGAAAAGCATGGGGGAGGAATGGTTAACCATGGAAGGTAAGATAATGGGAGCAATTTCTATGAGAAAGAAAGATACTGAGTATCAAACGCTCAACAATAAATAAAGTCAAAGTAAAATTTTAGTTCGCTAACAGAAGTTGCTGGTGATTTTGAAAATGGCCGTTTGAATACCTGTGGACAGAGAGATAAAGTGTGGGCAGCAAGACCTAAGCAAATCTCTTCTTCTCTGGGCTAAACAATCGAAGTTTACAGAAGAAGTTGCAAAGTTGTTAATGAACAACTGTCAAACCACAGGATACTAAAAACACTATCAGCAGACACTTCTTAGTAAAACACTATCAGATGACACTTCTTAGTAAAAAATTCAAAACACCACACTTACATGGTAAGTTCCAATTTGAGGAAGGCTACAAAAGCAAATTAAGTTGTGTTACTTAGATACAAGTGCCCACTAATATGTCACAAATTCAAACATTCCACAATAGAGGCAACAATCAAAAATATACACATCTAGTACAGCTACTACTCTTTGACAATTTGAGGATTTTCTCCTGGAGTGACAGCCTAACTCATTGGTTTGGCTCCAAACCACAGAGAGCATCAACACCTACTTCCCACAAAGGCAAGTGACAAAAACATATAAGCAAAGCCCTGTGTTTTAAGCTATTCTTCATGAAGACAAGCCCAAAGAGAGCAGCAGACAAATTGTACCTCACAGATGATGAGGTACAGTGAGACCCCTTGAGGAAAAGCAGCTGCTTTTTCAGCTAATGGTTCTCAAATCTGAACATGTACCAGGCTCACCTGAAGGGCTTTGTCAATCACACTGGTGGGCCTCTTCCTAAGGCATCCATTTGTTTTGATCAGTCAGTACTAGGTTTGAACTCAGGACTTTGTGTTTGCTAGGCAGGCACACTCTACCACTTCAGCCATGCTTCCAACCCTTTTCTCTGGTAACTTTTTAGACAGGGTCTCATTCTGTGCCAGGACTCACCGGGACAAGATCCTATTCATGTTTCCCACCAAAGCTGGCATGACAGGTATATGCCATCACACCTAGCCTTTTCTGTTGTGATGAGAACCTCCTGAACTTTTTGCCTCTGCTGTCATGGAACCTCAATCCTCCCGATCTCTACCTCCTATATAGCCAGAAGAGCAGGTGAGTGCCACTGGTAAGTTTTGGAAGTCCAGGTTTGAGATGGGATCCAGGAATGTGCGGGTCTAACAAACTGCCAGGTAGCACTAATCTATACTACAGTCTTAGTCTTCTGAGTTAAGATTACTCCCTGAACAAAAAAAGCTCCACTCAGTGCTAAAAATAAAATGCTATATAAACTTCCACGAGAGAAACTGAACAGTTTACTAATTAAATCGAGATGAGAAGTGGAATAAGAACAGAAACTAGAGAAGTTAGAAGGAAAGTAAATGCCAATTGCACTGCATCCTCACTGACTCTTAGAGAAGCAGGCGCTGATTCTCTGGGAGAAGCAGGCAGCTTTAAGAAGCAATCAGGCAAAGTACTTTTAAAATCAACAATTTAGTTAGCTTTCTGATTTCACGGCTCTACACGGGTCTCCAAAAATTTCGAGGTAAGTATGCTAATGAATGGTGCATTTGGCTGGCCTAGAATGCATTCTCCTAAATCCAGCATAGAAAAAGGAAATCTACATCTATAGAAGATCTATTAAAGTAGTCAAAAACAGACGAAGTGTATTCTAATTGGGTGGAAGTAGAGAAGAAAAGATGTGCGCATCTTCTACTGCATCTCAAAAGACATTAAGGTTATAAATACATTAAAAATCTATAGCTGTAGTACTCAGCAGTGACAATATTACATGTAATTCAATCTTTCTCTATTATAATTAAATGAACACTTCTCTACTCCTCCATGTCAGATGAATTTTTATGCAACCATATACATTAGGTGACTGTAGGTCATGAGAAACAAAACAGCTAACAAAGGAGGAATCATTCTTGCTAAGAAAGCATGAAAGCCTTTGGAGTGATAATGATAATGACAGGAGCAGTCAGGAACTCACCAAGATATATACAGCCAAAGCCGCCTTGGCCAACAGGCAGTCCCAGTTTCCACTCCTTTTTTGACATGTCCGTCACTATCTCCCCAGCTGCAAACTGTTCTGCAAGGCGTCTCTTCGCAGGGCCCTGTCTTCCAGCCTGAGCTGCTTTTGCACGAGGCATTTTCACTATAATACAAAACAAAGCAATACTCGAAGTTATCATCCCGTAAGTCTTCCAACCAATTTCCTTAAGTAAAACTAATGTGTGTGTTCAAATTCCTACTTATCCCAAAACTTACGTGAGGGGTACTAGCCAATTCTGATTTATAATGGCTCAAGTTTATTTGATTATCTCTTGGTTTTGCAAAAGTAAGACAATTTCGGCAATTGCTTTCCAGATATTATTTAGTTTTAAGTTCCAGTGGCATATCATCTATGGCTGAAGGACTATTAAAAAAAAAAAAATTGTGTGAGGTCAGGAGCAAAGTGTGTGCATGAGCACACACTCCTCAGTGCTGCAGCGAGGCCCTCACCAAGTTCAGCCCTCTAATGCTCAGTACACGGTACAAAGCCTGCAGACACACTCAGAGGAATGAAGAGAGGACAAGGCATTAAGGGCAGGAGAGCAGCACCCTGTCAGTCCCAGGTCTGTGTGAAGATTACATTACCATCCACACATGCATGGACGTTACCTTCCAGGAATGATAAGAACCTGTGACTGTTCAGATCCACAGAAAAGGCAGAGCTGGTGACATTCCTAATGAGTATTCCTATGCTCGTTTCCCACTATGAATTCAACAAGAGATGCATCTCAACCCACTTTCTCACAAGCTTAAGTATACCATAACTAATTCTGGAAAAGCAATGCTTACTAGGGGCAAAAAGAAAAAAAAAGCCTGGACTAGAATCAAAAAACATATCCCAAATATGTTACTGGTTTGCTGGGAAATCCTGATCAAGTTACTTCAAGTCACTTCTAAGCTTCAAGTACCCTCAGGTCAATTCACTCTACTCTGCAAAGGAGTAGCGTGAGTACACACATGCATGTGTTGTGTGACTTTAAACAGGGGTCAAAACCTTAGTCTAACGCAACCTGTGAGGGATAGCACCCAAAGTGAGGATCCTAAGGACAACACAAATGGAAGTGAATCTGTGAGTTAACCTCCAGATTTTGGAACACAACACAAAACCAAATGAAGAGCGAATAACAGGCAATGATATGAAGTCAACCTGAACAATGCCATCTAAAAATAAGCCTACATACTGGATAACAGTTGCGTGTGAATCACAGGAACTGAAAGTAACCACAGCCTCACTCCACAAACTATCAGAAGATTACTATGGGGGAAGGGGGAGGGAAGTGCCTTCAGAGAAACATGTCCTCTGAAAAGTTAAGTTGTATATATTTAAAAATAAGGCAAAACTTCACATATAAAGATAAAAAAGAATCAGAATATATAAAAACTCATAAATTAAGTGATAGAAAATAATCAAAAACAGCAAAAAGGATTTAGATTGTGGCTTAGTGGCAAGAGCACATGTTCATTTAGCGTGCTATACTTAATGCTTGGGTTGGAGCCCCAGTACAAATAAATAAATAAGAAGTGATATGCACAAAAACCTTTAAATGAAAAGTCATTGCAAATTTAAGAAAAAAGAAGCCAGGTATGGTGGTACAAGTCTGTAATCCCAGCCTAGAGTCTACAGCGGGATAATCATGAGCTCCTGGCTGCCATGGGCTACCAGAGCAAGACCATCTCTCAAAATCCCAGCTACACAGAGGCAAAGACTGGGAAAAATCAAAGTTTGATGCCAGCCTTAGCATAAAAAAAAAAAAGTTAGCAAGACCCTATCTCAACAAAGCTGAGCTTGAATGTTTGCACACTTGGAGACATAGCTAATCAGGACCTCAATTTGGAGCCCTCCAGAGACAAAAACAAGAGACACTATCTGAAAAATTAAAGCAAGAAAAGGGCTGGGGACATGGCTCAAGTAGTAAAGCATCTGCCTGGAAAGCCCAAGGACCTGAGTTCAAACCCAACCACCACCAAAATAAAAAGGAGAGAGTCAAAAAGATAACCATATTCCAAAAGCAAACAAAGAATAAGAAAAGGCAATCTCCATATAACAAAACTCAAGTTATGTATTGTGGACGTAGAAAGAATAAGACCCTACTAGAGAACAAGCAGGGATACCAAGGAGGCATCAGTGCCCCTGCAAAGCAAACACACACACTTGCTTGTAGACCTGAGACTGGAAAAGAGTTACAAAGGAGAGTATTCATAAAGCCCTTGTTCTGGCAATATGAACACAGAACAACTATAAAAACTGGGAGAGCTGGGCGCCGGTGGCTCACGCCTGTAATCCTAGCTACTCAGGAGGCTGAGATCTGAGGACCGAGGTTCAAAGCCAGCCCGGGCAGGAAAGTCTGTGAAACTCTTATCTCCAATAAACCACCAGAAAACCGGAAGTGGTACTGTAGCTCAAGTGGCAGAGCACTAGCCTCGAGCTGAAGAGCTGAGGGACAGCACTCAGGCACAGAGTTCAAGCCCCATGACCAACAAAAAAAAAACAAAAAACTGGGAGAACATCTGTCCCAACAGCAACTTCCAGGACTCAGACTGCGGCGGTACATGCTGTGCTAACTTGGGTACTATGTGCATAAGTATGGAATAATGCAAATAATGGCAATAATGCAAGTCATGATCTTTAGTTAGCCAAAATCAAACGAGGCCCCAAAACACTTAGTGGGAAATTCTAGAAATAAATCATAAATTTAAAACTGAAAGCCACTGTGGACAACATGATGAAATCTTGAGTTGTTTCACTCAGCTCCATCCTAGTCATACATACATACATGCTATATAAGCTACCCACCCACTGGTGACAGCAGCCATCTTGGCTACCAGACTGAATGTCAAATCACAATGCTTGTGTTCAAGGAAGAAATTCAATAGCAGCCTAACAATGCCACCATACCTAGTGACTGGCCCCACTTCCTCTCACTAGGGAAGCACTTACCACCTCTTATCAACACAAGAAAGAAAGTACAGTACAGGAAGACACTTTGAGACAGAAGTAACACATCAACATAACTTACCACAGTACACTGTTGTAACTGTTTTATATCAGTATCTCTTATGATGCCTAGTTTATGGATTAGACCTCATTATTGGTGCCTGTGCACAGTATATACAGGATTTATCTGTCTGTTCCTGGTTATCTCAGAATGATTCTGTGTGGGCAAGGAAGGACTGCCATCATCAGCTGACATTCTTATTCTATTTATCTCCTGTGTCCTCAAAAATCACAATTCAAATATGGATGATAGGAGGGAGAAAGGATTGGTCCAGTTAAAAATCCTGTATTCAGGGGCTGGGAAGGTGGCTCAGTGGTAGAATACTTGCCTTGCATGCCTGAGGCCCTAGGTTCGATTCCTCAGCACCAAATAAGCAAAAAGGAAAAAAAAGGTGGAAGTGGTGCTGTGGCTCAAGTGGTAGAGCACTAGCCTTGAGCTGAAGAGCTGAGGGACAGCGCCCAGGCCCAGAGTTCAGGCCCCATGACCAGACCCAAAAAAAAATCCTGTATTCAGCTGGGTACTAATGTCTACTCAAGAGGCTGAGATCTGAAGATCAGGGTTTGAAGCCAGCCTGGGCAAGACAGTCTATGAGACTCCTTATCTCCAATTAGCCACCAAAAAGCCAGAAATGGAGCTGTAGCTCAAGTGGTAGAGTGCTAGTCTTCAGCAAAAATAAATAAAAAATTCAGGGATAGCTCCCAGGTCCTGAGATCAAACCCCAGTACCAGCACAAGAAAGAAAGAAAAAAGAGAGAGGAAAAAAAAGAAAAGGAAAAGAGAAGAGAAGGAAGGAGACAGAGAAAAAGAGAGAAAGAGAAAGAGAGAAAGGAAGGAAGGAAAAAAGAAGGGGTGGGAGAGAGAGAAGAAAAGCAAGCAAGCAAGCTGTACTGTTAACCAGACACAGTGGTACATGCCTGCAATCCAAGCACTCAGAAGGCTGATACAGGAGACCAGGAGTTCAAGGCTAGCCTAGGTTACACAGTCAAACACTTATCTCAGGAGAAACAAAAAATCCTTAAATACATCTAAACAGAACAAAAGCAGGCAACTCTAAACCACAGGAAAGTGGTTACTACCACACGGCTGTAAGTGACTTGGGAAAGCAGATGAGTTGTGCTGCAAAGTCCTGGCAAGAGATGAGAAAGAAAACACCCACCATAAGCATCACTTTCATGAGAGAAAAATGCAATCATTAAGTGTTTAAACATTTTTCTGTGTCATATTTAAACACTAAAAACATTACTGCTCCTATAATTAACATTCCCCAAAGGGATCAGAACTGATCAATGGTGATAAAGTCAAATGCAGCCAGCATCTGGGGCAGAAATGCCGAGAGCTGGAAGAAGGTGCAGGTGCCAACAGGCATGGCCCTGGGAATCAGGCAGTATTCCACATCCCCATCCTGGTGATACTTAAACTGAGCATTCACTTTGTTAAAACCAAGTTGTCTGCTTATGATTTATTTCCTTCTATTTTATGTAAAATTAACACAGTAAATCACACAAGCCCTGTGTTGAACAAGATTCATTTGGGTTACAAAAAATATATATATACAAAGACTTTAAAGAGGAGAATTATAAAAATTAATTTCTAAGTGATCAACGACTCAAAGGGGTAAAAGACAACTTTAAGGAATATGAGACTAGCAAATATTAGGTGCAGCCGCTATCTTTGAGGCTGAGGGAGAGTACCAAAAGAGGAACACTTTGCTGGACAAGCTGTGGTGACAGTCCACTGGACGCCAATAAGTTCCTTGGAGTCTAGGCCGGTGGAGCAGGACCACTGCTATCTGCCCACTGCAATATTGGTTGAAGAATCTGCCTTTTACAATGCTGATGAAACTCACAAGAGAGTGAGTACGGTATAGCCAGCAGTTTGACTGCAGTCAAACCCTGAGATTAAAAAAAAACAACAACAAATATATTAAAAAAGAAAAAGACACGATAATGGCAGGAGAAGTTACTTCCTCAATGATATATTTATTCCTCACCTTCTACTGACAGAACCTAACATTATTCTAGAAAGGCAAAAAAGTACAAGGTTTACAAGGCTTAGTTCAAGTATAACAAAGCAAAGAAAGGTTAAGTTCAGAGCTGAGAAGCAATAAACTAGTAATTACATGCCAGTATTATAACCATGCATGAATTTGTTTACATACCATACACACTTGCCCCACAACATATAAAACTTCTTCATGACACCTAAGACCCTTTACTCTCATTTCACTCCCATTTTCCTAAACTAAGGCTACTGGTGTGGCCCTCAGGAGGTGAACTTGGGAGAACATCATTTTGCCAACTTTGAGAAGTGTCAATACCTGAGTATTTTAACTTTCAGCATGATAGCATGATACTCAGGATACATCTGCACTGGAGGCAACTTGTTTTCTGGGTAAGGGTTATAAGAAATCTACTTTTCCAGAATTTGAAACTGTTTCTCAATCTTGTTGCTTTTCAGGCAGTTTCTGAAAAGGAGAACTATTCAAAACCAGAAGTCCATGGCTCCAACAGTAACATAACCACAAGTATTTGACTTAATAAGCTAGTGAGTGTTCTAAAGAACTTAAAATACTAATTTGAATTAACAATTGCTTTAGTATATTATAGGTTTCTTCTAATAATGCCACCAATCCCTGCACAAGGGTTTCTATTAAAGAATACACTGAAGAGTACAACATGTAACCAAATAAAATCTTCCTGCATATAACTTTGGCCCAGGTGGCTCAAATATACTCCAGTAGCCAATTCACCAGAGAAGTTTCAAACACAAAGATCACTGATCATCACATAACCCACTACATAACCTGATCACTTCTTTTCCCTGTGATACTAAATGAAATGCAGATGGAACTGAAAAGTACATCAAGATGCAGATCAATACTGCCCTTTGCTGGAATTACTCACTACTATAATCTGTATTAGCATATTCACCAAAATTTAATTGTAAACAAGAGTAATTATGGTACTAAAGTTATTAAATACACAAAGCAAGCTTGGGTCTATACATATTCAAATAGAATTTCAGTGGCAGATCAACTTTTATATCTGAAACAATACCCTAATTAATAGTCAGCTCTGATGATAAAATGGTCTTGTTTTTCAGATAACATTCCAAAAAAGTTCTGCTATGAATATTAAAATAAAGTTTTGTGAATAGATTTTTAAATTTTTCAATAGCTATATTTATCACACTATGGTACTGTATTTAGACAACTGGCATTTTTTCAAGTCCTGGATTCAAATTTGGAATTTTTTTTAATTTTCTGCTAAAGAAAAGACAAAAAGCTTGAATGAATCACAACAATGACATGTACACTTAATGAGCTCAATGAATTCATCACACTCATACTGGGAAATGACAATGCCAGAAACCACTTATTACATACTGGTTGATAACTGCTCAGAAACTATCCTAAAACAGGCATGCATGTAAGCTCCTTTGTAAGGAGGTTATATAGTTTTCTAAAGTCATAACTTCTCTGATATGCCTCATACTGCACAGAAACACAGCTAACTCAAGGAGAACTGAGGACAAGGTGGCTACTGACCATCGATCTCTTTAGTACGTTCCCTTACATATGCTTATGGAAATCTCTCCCATACCAAACAGCTATCTAACAGTCAGAAAGCTCCTCTCAAGTATGGTTTCCATCTCTCACTGCACCTAATTTTATAAACACCTTGGATGTAAGAATGGCCTTATTTACAATACACTATACTTTTTAGGTACTCAGTATTTCCTAAAACTACACAGTAAAATGATTGTTTTGGTTTGGTTTTTGTCTGTCTTGTTTGTAAATCCAAGTACCTGATGTCCAACATCACCCACTGCCACTCTTATTAAAAGCTCAGCAGACACACTCCCCATATGGACAATGGTGGACCAGGATTATTTTTCCTCAAAACTGCAATTCCCTTTCCTTTCTCAACAGATGCCTAATACTAGTTTTAAGAGAAAACAGATTTTTCAAAAAAATAAATACCCATGTAAACTCACTGAAAACCCAGCTTAGCATGGAACAGTAGCTTTCTTTCTCTTTCTCTTACACCAAGGAAGTTACCAAACAGCAAGTCCATCACTTTCACATCACTCTCCACCCACCACCTGAAGACTTACACTACCAATCTCTCGTGGTGTCCTTCCCATCAGCTTTTACGTTTGCTCAAAGTTCTTCATTAAAAGAAAAATGTTAGCTGAGCATAGTGGCTCATACCTGTAATCCTAGAGATTTGATGATCACAGTTCAAAGCCAGCCTGGGCAGAAAAGTCCCAGTGAGATCTCCAATTAACCATTCAAAAACTAGGAGAGGCACAGTGGCTCAAAGTGGTAGAATGCTAGCTTTGAGCAAAAGAGCTAAGGGATGGCACCCTGAGTTCTAGCTTGCCCTGAGTTCAAGCCCCACAACTGACCCCCCCCTCCCAAAAAAAAAAGATGTATTTTACTCTACCTCCCTCCGCACATAATTCTACTCACTGCATCTGGCTCCTCCCTTGAGATCCACCACCACATTTCTTGCTAAGATCATCAATGGCCCCCACAATACAAAACCCAGCTAATATTGTGTATGTATGTGTGTGTGTGCGCGTGCACATGCGCACACATGTGCATATGCACACATACCAATACTGAGACTTGAACTTAGGGCCTCACATTCTTGCTTATCTTTTTCACTCAAGATTGGCGATTTACCACTTGGACCACACTCCACTTCTGACTTTTGGAAGAAGTTAATTGGATATGAGTCTCACGACTTTCCTGCCCAGGCTAGCTTTGAACCACAATCCTTAGATCTCAGCCTCTTGCCTAGCTAGGAATACAAGCTTGAGCCACCAGCGCATAGCAGACACAGTGTGATTCCACTCATGCATGGAATCTAAATAAGCCAAACTCACAGAAACTGAAAACACATAGATGGTTGTCAGGGGCTGGAGGAAGGGCAAAAAGGTAGACTATTCAATGGCATGGTTTCAATCTTCTAAACACGTGCTTCATAATGATGTGAGCCCACTTAACACTACTGAACTGAAAACATAAACAAGGTACATGGTCAACATCATTTTTTATCACAATGCAAAACAAAGCGAAGTTTCTAGATACAATAGCTATAACAGAGATGGAAGTTAGTTGAATCAAAATAATACAAATCGGCCTTTGGTGACCACAATCACTTCACTCCCTCCACACACTGAGAAAGCACTACAGTGCTATTTTCCAAAATGCTAATTACAAAATCCTACCAGGCACCACAATAATAAATTTACTGTGAAATACGATATGGTTTACACTACAAATATTTACTGATAACCCAACATGTGCTCAAAATATATTCAACTATAAAATGAACTACATAATCTTGAGTCCAAAATTCAAAATGACTCTTCTACGATGTCTTTGTCACAAAAGCCACTTCAAGTTAGGAATAGAATTACAATGGATCAAATTCCATTCCTGAAAAATAGAGAATAGGAAGAGGCCCTATTCTCCTTCAACTTCAGTATCAGGAATTGAGTAGCACTGGTGGAATGAATTATTTACAAGTGTTTGACAAAAAACAAACACTTTTAAACTTTTGTTTTCAATTAAAAAAAAACAGCATTGAGGGGCTGAGAAGGTGGCTCAGTGGTAGAGTGCTTGCCTCGCATGCATGAGACCATAGGTTCTATTGATCAACAAGTATATATGGACAGCATACTGTGAAACAAACTGTTCTAGAACACAAGGATAAAGCACCAAGCTAAAGAAACAAAACGTCCTCCTGGAGTTTATATTTCACTCAGAAAACACACACACAAACACACAAACAAACACACACACACACATTTTAAATTAAGACGTTATATGTCTAAGGGGTAAAATGAGCTAAGGAGGGGGAGCAAATGTAGAAGTTGAAGGAGTAAACAGAGTGGAATTTAAAACATGGCTTCCTAAATCGCACAAGAAAAGTAACATTTAGGCAGAGACAATGAAAGGAGCTAGCCATGCAGATGCTCTGAAGAAAAAGCATCACTCATTGAGACAAGAACAAATGCTCAGGTGCACAGGTAGGAATGTGCCAGGCTAGCTCTACAAACAGCAAAGTGGCCATGCATCCAGAAAAGTAGCCAAGGGAAAACAGGCACTGGGGCCACACACCAGGATACTGAGGTGAAAAGAATGGCCACACTTGGACCACTGATGGACCTTAAGTCTGGATAAGAAGGGAAATTGCTGGAAGGGGATGTGCCCTGCTCTCACCTGCATTTTAAGAGAGCAAGCCAGAAACCCCTGTTACAATGGCACTGCTATTGGAATAAGAAATGACTGTATTCATGCTTACTGAATAAGAAAGTCACTGAGAAATAACTGCACTGACTTTTAGCCACTCACAGAGGGGTACAGAATAACTTCAGAGAGCTGTTTTAACTGTAGACAAGCTGCCTTTCCCCTCAAAAAACAAGCCTACAGTGCCAAGCAGAAACAATTGGTATTAGTGACAGATGGTCTAGGAAGCATGCTAATCATCTCTTACTCTAGATTTGCTAAGCTCTCTTTATAGCAAATCAGTTCACCAGGAAATTCAACACTTGAACCATTTACTCCAAAGACATAATTCCTCCAAAAGTATGTGCAAGAAACAGCAAGCAAATGGAAATTCAAAGATGATAAAATGGAACCTTGGGCCTCAAGAAGCTGTAGCCAGCTCCACTCAAGACCACCTTCACGCCACAGTTATGATTTAATAATATTCCATTCTTCAAACAAAGAGCACAACAAAGCCTTTCAGGTAAAGAATATTTCTGAATCCTTAGACAAACTATTTATGAAAGACAGTGAACAGTTTTACACATTATAAAATCAAAGCCTATCAGACCCAAGAGAAATAAAGTACTACTTCCCTGGGGACAGGTCTCTACATTATCAAGAGCCTGAAAACTCCCCTCTCTCCATTACAATGACTTCTAGGGCATTCAGAGCACAATTATAAAGTGGATTATATCACTGCTGTTATCTAAGTCAGGAACTGTCCATCCTGGAGCCACCACAAGCACAGCAGCATTTCAGAAAAACAAAGGTCCCAGTCCACAACCACCCTAAGTCCTGTACATTCTAGAACTGAACTATATACAAGGGTAGGGTGCATAAGCTGGTCTACTGGGCCAGACATTCTGACTCAACTTCCTTTCTCCACTAAGTCACTTTCGGTGTGACCACTCTGTTATCTACTCTACTGGAAGATTTTAATAAAAGCTCCTTCTAGTTCATCTCAGAACTAGAGCAAAAACTATAAATTACTGAATGGATGACTCAGGAAAAGTCAAAAACAAAGCTTTTTTCCCTATCCTATCATACTCCTAGGCTAAAATAACTCATTTGTATTTCAAATTTACTTGGGATAAAAAAGAAATTACATATTTTGGTGTAAATGGCTTCCTGCCAAACTACGGTAAAAGAACAAAATTAAATTATATAATTGGTCAACAATTGCCTCTTTTCTAAATTATACCAAGAACAATCTCAAAGCCATGCATCTAAAGACAAGCGCCCCCAAAATGAGCTAGATAATATGAAGTTGATTAATGCATTTGATTAACACTAAGAAATCATCTGAAAAGTAAAACACAAAATTCTGAATTTACATAGCCAATTCCCAGTAAGAGCTTTCATATATGTTCTTGATTTGTCCCTATAAATCCTACCACTGAGAGAGAACTACAAGAATATTCAGTAAAGATAGATGGATGGATAGATAGATAGATAGATAGATAGATAGATAGATAGATAGATAGATCTCACTAATACATTTAACACAAAAATTTGAGGCACCAGGAAGTTAAACCAAAGTCTCTAGGTTCCTGTTAAGGCCTCCTAACCAGCCCCTGGTTTCACTCAGAGGAGCATGTAAATCAATAAAAGTACAAGTATTCATAGCTAGATGGTTCTTTTTATAACATTAACTAAGGAAGTAGCAAAATACAACACAACAAAAACCCTGAGAATACAGAGATAATGAGCCTATAAATTCATAGATTTATTCCTTAAAAAAAAAACATTAGGCTAAACTCAAACTGTGACATAATCTTTAGCAGCAATTGTCACACTAGTCATGTTTTCACACCTAAGCTGGAAAGAACTAGGTGAAGACTCACGCTTCAAACTGAAAAAGAAGGTGGGTATCTTCAGACAAGAAGTCTTTTTCCTAGTCACAGTTTTTTCATGTATATTAGAAAAGTAATTATCATTAGACCATAAAATTTCTGGAAGAGAAAAATGTTTGATATGGCAGATACTTCCTCAACTTGTGTTTTCCTTAAATGATGTCTAAAGTTCTACAAGGGGCACATAACAGGGCACATAACAGAGCACATTACAGAATGTACACACGAGCCCTAGCCACCTCAAAGTCACCCTTTCCTGCACAGAGGACCCTGGCATCTCCGAGGACTCAAGATTCTTTCTGACCTAATGCAGTGGGAAGACGACCCATCCACATGTTCTAATGGTGAAGAAGGTGCTGGAGTTACTAGACACCAAATGCACTGTACTTACTGCTCTGCCTGTGCAACAGAGGCCACCGAGGAAAGCCAGCTGAAGAAGCTGGCTTTCAAGGGAGGGGACTCGGGATCCTGCCACACATCAAGACAAGAATTATGTCGAGCAACACTGAAACATCTCTGAAATAAGAAACTGAGCTATATTATTATTTTTGCAAATAATTTCCCAGACTGTCCACCAAACTTTGTTCATGTTCTGCATGCTCACTATTTAATCTATCAACATACTGGACATTTTTCCAGATATGTTCCTGGGGCAAAGCTCTAGAGAATATTCCTAAGTATGTTGAAAACAGTAGGATGATCAAATAATGAAAGTATATCAACACCAAACTATAGTCAATAAAATGTGCATAAAAACAACTTTTCAGAATCTCAGAGAAAACCTTTTTCTAACAACACACAAAACATTTAAATTATAAAGAAAACTGGTAGCTAGGTGTTGTTAGTAGCTCATACCTGTAATCCTAGCTACACAGGATTACAAAGATCTGAGCATTGTGGTTCAAAGCCAACCCTGAAAGTCTGGAGACTCTTATCTCCAATTAACCACCAAAAAGTTAGAAGTGGAGCTGTGATTCAAGTGGGAGAGAACTAGTCTTGAGCACAAAAGCTCAGGGACTACACCCAGGCCCTGAGTTCAAGCCCTCGGATCCACAAAAAAGGAAACAAAGAGAAGAAAAGAAAAAGAAAGAGGAAAGGCGGGAGTGAGGAAAAAGGAGGAAGAGAGGGAAGAGAATAAAAAGAAGGAAGAGCGAAAAAGAGGGAGGGGGGAAGGGAACAAAGGAGGAATAAAGAGAAAACAAAATAAAAATGGAAATTAGTCCATAGATTAAGGGAAAAAAAAGCACCATGAACTCAAAAGATAAATAAAAAATATTGTAAGGGAAAAAAAGGCTAATTTTTATACTTACAATCCTTTCAAAGCATTAAGAAAAAAAAAAGGACAGTTCAACCAAACAACTGGGAAAAAAATAGGGACAAATTCACAGAAAAAGGAACACGTGCTTTTAAGAACAGCTTCTAATTATAGGAATCTTCAATACAAACAAGCAGCAAAATGACATAGTGAACACTGGCATGCATATCAACCTGTGCCAACACCTATCAATACCTGGCCAGCTTGTCCCCCTGTCCCATTCCACCAGTCCCTGCTACAATTATCTTAAGCAAATCTCATATGTCTTATCATTTCCTGTCAATACTTTTATATCACTCCTGAAAAAATTAACAATACCTCCTTCATACTCTCTAGAGTAAGTGTTCAAATCTCCCCAGCTGTCTCAGTGTCCTTTTACACGTTGACTTATACTCACGACCAAAGACTAGTCCCTGCATCTGGCTGGTGTGTTTTCAGATCTCTTTAGGAGTGTCATCTCCCTATTATTTTCTCTTCCTCTTCACATCTGTCCAGAAAAATTCCTCACATTTGTGTGTGTTGTGTGTGTGTGTGTGTGTGTGTGTGTGTGTGTCGGTCATGGGGCTTGAACTCTGGGCTTGGGCTCTGTCCTTGTGCTCTTCTCTTCAGCTCAAGGTGAGCACTCTACCGCTTGAGCCATAGCGCCACTTCCGGTTTTCTAGAGGTTTATTGGAGATAAGAGTCTCACGGACTTTCCTGCCCGGGCTGGCTTTGAACCGCAATCCTCAGATTTCAGCCTCCTGAGTAGCTAGGCTTACAGGTGTGAGCCACCGGCACCCGGCTAACATTTTGAATTTTGCTAATTGTGACCTTATATGTCAGGTCACTTGTTTCCTATTTTTGTTTAACTGCTGCTCAGATTATCCTAATCCTGCCTCAGCCAAAAACTACCAGAAACACACCTGTAGTTGGACAAGAAGAGTTTAATATTCCTTGAGAATAAAGCCTTAGACAAGATTTTTTTAAAAGTTTAGACTAATGCAAGCTAATTTCTCAATGTCAGGGCCACTCCTTTCTTTCATGCTAGTTCACAGAAGCCTGTTTGAACTAGCCACTGTGTCCTTTCAAAAGGTTCCCAACAGCCAGGTGGCTCACGCCTGTAATCCTAGCTATTCAGGAGGCTGAGGTCTGAGGATCACAGTTCAAAACCAGCCCGGGCAGGAAAGTCCATGAGATTCTTATCTCCAATAAACCACTAGAAAACCGGAAGTGGCACTGTAGCGCAAGCAGCATCACCCTCTCCTTGAGCTGAAGACCGGAGGGATAGCGCCCAAGCCCAGAGTTCAAGCCCCACGACCGCAAAAAAAAGGTTCACAACAGTCTTGGAGATTTTTCTCTTGCTTTCTAGTAAAAGAGGGTTTGAGTTCCTCCCATACATTTGGGCATGTGTTCTATCCTTAGATATACTCCCAACTAAAACATATGTGCACCAAAAGATATAAACAAAATTACAGCAGTATTCATAATTACCCCAAAGTATACACTATTTCCAAATGTACCTATAATAAAATGGATCGATGTTGGTATATAATTTGTGCCAGGTGAAAAGAAAGGGCTTCCGTGAGGATGAAGGGTCTATTATCCCTTCCTGTGCATCCAGGCAGGCTAGTGTCTATTCCAACCAACAGAGAAGGGTAGATGTAATGCGTGACTTCTGAAGCATGTTGTGAAAAGCCAAGGCCTCATGACCCCACATAGAGGCTAGGCTGCACCAACCAACAGTTGTAGATGATTCTGGCCTTCCACTTTAAAGCCCAACCACTGTAGATTTGCTATTACAATGAGAAGCCATCCCCACCAAATTCCCAACCCAGAGAATTCAAAGTCATGATAAAATGCATGTTATTTTGCATTACTGACTTTGAACCAGTGTGTGAAGCCATATTTAATGGCCAAAACTAGTGCATTTTCCAGTAATGGGTAGCTAGAACCAGTTACTTAAAAACAAAAGTCATGCAACAACATAGGGAAACCTCATACACAATGATGAATAGGAGACTGGAAGAAAGATAGACAGGACATTACCCATGTACATGCAAGTTCAGTTCCAGAACTCATAACAGTGGCTACTTTCAGTGGGAGTAATTAACAGAGTTTCTGGAGTGCTAGAAAAGCATCTACATCTGCCTGGTAGGTACTACTATGCTTAAAAAAAAAAAAAAATCACTGAGCTAGGTAACATTTGTGCACATTTCTGTTACACTTAAAAAGAAAACCTGCTAGATGAGTGTCCATGGCTCATGCCTTTAATCTTAGCTACTTAGGAGCCTAATGGGAGGATCAAAGCTTGAGGCCAACTTATGTAGAAAGTTCACAAAACTCTTTTTCAACTCATATCTGGGCTCAGTGGTATGCACCTGTCATCCCAAGCCGAGTCAGAGGCTGAGACTGGAAGAATCAAGCATGGTGCCAGGCCAGCTGGGACAGAAAAGTCCAAGAGACTCCATTTTCATGCAAAAAAGCTGGACACAGTGATTCATGCCTGTGATCCCAGCAACAGTAAGAAGTCTACAGCAGTTCAGGCACAAGCCTCAGCAGAAAGAAAGAACCAATTCTAAAATTAACCAGTAGAAACAGGGCTGAAGGTATAGCTCAGCGGTTACCACACCAGCCCTCCAAGTACAAGGTCCTGAGTTCAAACCTCAGTACCATTGATTAAGTCAATAGATCTAATTTGGTAACCAAATAGATCCAAGTGCACGGGGAGAAATAAAGGATGCCTCCAAGTCTTCAGGCACACAACTAAGGACTGCCACTGATTCAATCATGGGTCAAATAAAAACCAAAGCAGAAAGCAGTCACCATGCCTTGCTCACTTTGCAGTCAAACACCTATCACAGTTCTGGACCATCTTTGCGGCTTACAATTGTTTCCTTTATACCCACGTGGCTACACCACCTTCTTGACGTCCCATATTTCTGCCCTGCCACATCTCAAACCTGGGTGCTCTGCAGGCTTTCATCTTCAATCCTCCTCGCACTCTGCACACATCTTTTTCGTTCTGTATTTCCGATCTCAGCTGATGGAATCACCACTTTTGTTCTTTTAAACTAGTAACTTGCAATTTGACCGAGAATAAGGTTTCCAGCGTATCTTAAAAAGTTAGCCAATAACAAGCTATCTTGAAGCTAGCCAGTAACAAGAAATCTAGCATGGTAAAATGCAAGTTCTATCCATGACTGCTACCCAAAATTATTGCAGAGCAACAACATGAAAAAAATGACAAGAGTTTTATTCACCTCTAGCATGATGTGATCAATAGAAAGTAGCCATTATTAATAAAAAGGCAAGATTCTTCAGTACACTAACAGAAGGGTGCTATGTCCACAAGCAATGTGTCTATTTTTTACTTATCAAGCCATGATTTTTAAACTACAGTTTAAAAATGGAAATTTCAATGCTTTTCACACAAGAATTTGCCTTTCTCTCTCTCTCTCTCTTTCTCTTCTTTTTTCATTTTTGAAGTACTGGAATTTGAACTCAGAGCCTCATTCTTCCTAGGGAGACACTCTACCACTTAAGCAACCTTACCATTCTTTTTTGCATTGCTTTTTTTTCCTCTGATCCTTTAATGTAAAGAAGTATATCGATAAAAATAATATAAAGAAAAAAATGGAAATTTCAAGAGAAAAGCCACCTGATGACCTGATGACCTGACATGGAACTATGGCATATGAGGAATAGTTAATGAACTGGAGATGTTTCCACTCAAAAGGGCTGACAATACTTGATACTGGTTTTACATATCTGGAAGGATGCTTTGTAGAAAATGAAGTTGGCTTGTTCTATAGGACTCCAAACGACAGAGTAAAAGAGTAACAAAGTAGATTTCCACTCACAATAAGAAAGTTCTTACGGGACTCTAGGCATTCACACACAGTGAGACCAAAGGAGGAGTTTTAGGAGAGGAACACAAAGGTGCAAGGCCTATGTATATCTGATCATATAAAATAATATTTATCAAAATGAACGCCAGGAAATTTTTTTGTCTTGTGTATTCACTTATCTGTCTTTGGAAGGGTAAGAGACACAGAAATAGAGGGACAAGGGGTGAACAAATGCAGCAGTGGTATTCTCTAGACACTATGTTGAAAATGAACTATACACTTTGTGGATGGGGATGGGAGGGAAAAACAGAGCAAGGGAAGGGGAACACTGTCCAAAAAAAAAAAAAAAATGTTCTTTACCTGACTTATGTAACTGTAAGCCACGCACACCTTTATGCTAACAATTAAAAAAAATTCTTTAAAAAGAAAGAGCTTTCTAACAGCCCTAGACATAGTGAGTTTCCCATCATTGGAATACCCTACCATTATTTTCCATAAAACACCTGCATAAGGTCCACTAAGTGACTTTCAAGAACTGAAAGGAGGGCTGGGAAGGTGGTTCTGTGGTAGAGCGCTTGCCTTGCATGCATGAGGCCCTGGGTTCGATTCCTCAACACCACATAAGCAAAAAGAAAAAAGCCGGAAGTGGTGCTGTGGCTCAAGTGGTAGAGCACTAGCCTTGAGCTGAAGAGCTGAGGTACAGTGCCTAGGCCCAGAGTTTAGGCCCCACAACCGGACACCCCCCCCCAAAAAAAAAAAACTGAAAGGAGCTAAAAATATATATATATACTGTTTCAAATCGCTCTCAATAGAAAAACTACCTTCAGGTGTGCTAATGTGATATCAAAGTAATGATGACACTTACATTAACATTTACTGTGGGCCAGATCTTATATAAGTGATTAATATGCATAATCCATATTTAGTTCTCACAACAATCCTGTATAACAGGAAGTGATCTGATGCTAAATTAGGCTGCCCTAGGGTTGTACAGCAGTCAATATTTGAACTCAGATCTACTTGACTCCAATTATATTTCTCTGTACAAAGGATAAATATTAAATGACTAGCAAAGCTTTCAAGCTCTAGAAGACACATAAAGAAACACACAATTCAGATGTGTCAGGACAAAGCATAAACTGGGTTATATTCCTTACAAATCTAGTTGGCTAGAAGAAAGAGGAAAGGATTATTTGAAGTAGTACTGTGATGAAGGGGAGAACAATTATCCTGATTGTCCCCAATTGCCTACTTCTGTAAGTGCCAAGAAGCCCTTATATACCCATGGAATCTCAGTCAGAGCTGGGATTAATGATGACATCCCTTATACCACAGGAGTGAAAGCTCAAGATGGACAGACGTTTGAACGTCCCTGACTGGGAATCCTGCCCTTAACAAATACACTAGATGCAGATACATGGTTTCTTGGCTGCCTCTACTCACACCCATCTGTCACGATGGCAGTGTGCCTGCTCACATGTTGGTCAAACTGTCACTAGGGCATAGGTGCCAAGCAATGATAGTTTTAAGTGGGCAGCTTGCATAGCACTGTAAGAGCCCGCTCTTCTGTAGGAAAAAAAAATTCCTCTGTGCTAAGACTGAAGGGCTGCAATCACAAGTGCATTACAGGCTTGATCCATCCCCACGTTTAGTCAGGGGGGAAAAACAAACCTTCACTAGTGGCAAAGAATCAAACTAAGGAGTTAAATCAAACAGAAAGTATTTTGAGAACAAGTGAGTCATCACAGTGGAGCTTTCACACGGCCAGTCCTCAACTTCTGCGTATCATCATACAATCCCCTGCTCAACAAGTCACCTCTGATGTTTTTAAATGGGATGCTGTGTTTTCCATGGTCCCAAGTAAGTGTAAAAATGCACTGATTTCTAGCAGTTCACCTCACAGTGTGTAGGTTCTTATTAGCTGAGTTTTTTTGTTTTGTTTTGTTTTTGGCCAGTTGTGGGGGTTGAACTCTGGGCCTGGGCACTGTCCCTGAGCTCTTTTGTTAAAGGCTAGTGCTCTATCACTGAGCCACAGCACCACTTCTGATTTTCTGGTGGTTAATTGGAGACAAGAGTCTTTGACTTCTCCTGCCCAGCTGGCTTTGTAACTCAATCTTCAGATCTCAGTCTCCTGAGTAGCTAGCTAGGATTACCAGCTAGCTGGTTATTTTATAAACAGCAGAAGTGCATTCTACATCCAATGAACTCCATATATATCCATTTTAAATGCTGTCTTTTAAATGCAGAAAATAAATGAGACTCTCATGCGAAATGGGTTAAAAATTAATTTGTATAGAAAAATCAAAAACTGAAATGGGTAATGAGAAAACAATTATATTTTAAACTGGGTGCTGGTAGTTCACACCTATAATCCTATCTACTCAGGAAGCTGAGATCTGAGGATCATGGTTCAAAGCCAGCACAGGCAGAAAAGTCCCCGTGAGATTCTTTTTTTTTTTTTTGGTCGGTCGTGGGGCTTGAACTCTGGGCCTGGGAGCTGTCCCTCAGCTCTTCAGCTCAAGGCTAGCGCTCTACCACTTGAGCCACAGCACCACTTCCCCATGAGATTCTTTTATCTCCAATTTACCACTCAAATACTGGAAGTGGAGCTGTGACTCAAAATGGTAGAGCTCTAGCCTTGAGCAAAAGAGCTCAGGGACAGTGCCCAGTCCCTGAGTTCAAACTCAAAAGAAAAAAAGAAAAAGGAAGAAAGTGTGTCCAAATCCAAAAACAATAAGTTCCAAGGGCAGATCTGTACGGCAGTTACCTATCATACCCCTGACTATAGACAAAATGTTCCTAAACTCTGCCCTTAAAAATCTCTTGGATTACTGGCATGAATGACTGCTATCTGGAAATTCTTTCCCAAGACTAAAACCCTAACACTGCAATTTGAGCCATTCACTGTCAGTTGTTTTACAGAGAAGCAGGTCCTCTATCCTCTGCACAGTTCCTAAGTATGGGTGCAAAGAATACCCTGGGTATACAAAGAATACCCTGTTTACTATGATCAATGAGTCTGCTAACTTTTCCTCACTGGACCAGTTTATCAACTCTTTGGTTTTTGTTCTGTTTTTTTTAGTCACTTTCATTGTTCAACTCTAAGACATTTTCCAGGCTTGATTTAAAAAAAAAAAAAAGAAAAAAATATATATCTATACCATCCATATTAACAATGGGCAAAAAAAACTACACTTTCTTCCACAAGAGCAGCTTGCTGAAAGTAGCATTACTCTGAAGGAGTTTGAAAGTCCGACAGAATTCTCAGTATCTATACCTGAAGAGTGACAAAGTCTGAAATGTACCATACCCACTGCTACGGTTTGGTAAAGGGACCCTCAAAAGCCTGGGGCACTCCTGGTAAAGCCTTTAGGAGGTGAGACCTGATAAAAGCAAGTTAGGCTTCTGGTGTGCCCTACCCTTGAAGGGTGTAGGGAACTCCATTCCTGTCTCTCTGCTTCCTAGATGCCATGAGATGAACAGCTTCCCCATCGTAACTCTCAGCATGAGATTCTCCCTTACCACAGTGCCAACTAACCACGGACTGAAACCCCAGTAACCGGAGCCAAAATAAACTTCTCCCCTTACAGGTTGATCATCTCAGACAGCATGCCAGTGACAGGAAGCTGAACACACACATTCAACTTAGAACATTGTGAAATGACATCACTTTCTGGCAGACCTGTGAAATACAAAGTGATAGATCAAGGGTTATGGTTGCATCCCACCCTTCCTACCCACCTCTTACTGCCCTGTATACACCTAAAACAACTTCTCTTAAATACCATTTGTTTCCTGCTCAAAACCAGCAATTTCAACAGTCTTAAATTAAATAGCCTTAAGTTCCACATCCCCTTTGCTCACATGATTTCCCAAAACATCCAGTTCTTACTTGCCTAGGACATGACTTTGCTCATGTTATTCTCTAAAATGTTTTCCCTCTTGTCCCAAACTCAAACTACATCATGCCTTGTATTAACATTTACTTAACTGTTCATTTATTTCTTCCTGTGGCACTGTTTACAGTAAATGGCCAAACAATATTTTGGTAAAGGTGTAAAAAGCCATTATACGGAAAAAGAATAGTATTTTCAACAGATGGTTTTGGAATAATTGGACGTTCACAGACAAAGGGAGAAGAAAAATAATCAATATCTAAGCCTCACATCTTATGTAAAAATCAACTCCCAAGAGATTACAGATATAAATGTAAGACATAATACTAGAAAACATAAGGCCATCTTCCTGACAAAGGACTGGGCATTGAATTCTAAGATGTGCATGCCTTCAAAGCACATCCATAAGCTGACAACCCAGGCTTTATCAGATGTTTGTGCGGTGAACCACACTGTACGAATGAAAAGACAAGCCAGAGACTGAGTGAATGTACTAACAAATCATATAGTTGGCAAAGGACTATCCAGAACATATTTTTTTTAAGCTCCAAACTCAGCAATAAGAAAACAAACAATTCATTGACAAAATGGGCAAGAGATTTGAGCAGACAAGTCATCGAAGAAGACACAATGTCAATAAGTACATGGAAAAATTAGCTATTAGGAAGGTACACATTAAAGTGACCTCTACCCACAAAAATAAAACCAGTACCAAATGGTGGCAACACAGAGAAACTGGATCTCTCATAGAGTGATGATGGGACTGTAAAATGTCGCTACACTGGAAGTTTGGCAGTTTCCTAAGTTAAACATATACTTACCACACAACCCAACAGTTACACTCCTAGGCATTTATCCTAGAAGAAATAGAAACATACATTCACACAAAAACCTGAAAATAAATACTCAGAGCAGCTTTGTTTGTAATCACCAAAAACTAGAAACAACCCCCATGTCCTTCAAGGGGTGAATGATTACATAAAATGTTATACAGCCATACACTGGGCAAGCGTAGTACAACTATTATAACTAGGAAATGGACAATGACAGGGTTTTTTGTTTTTGTTTTTGTTTTGTTTTTGTCAGTTGTGGGGCTTGAACTCTGGGCCTGGGTGCTGTCCCTGAGCTTTTCAGCTCAAGGCAAGCACTCTACCACTTGAGCCACACTGCCACTTCCGGTTTTCTATTGATTTATTGAAGAGAAGAGTCTCATGGACTTTCCTGCCCAAACTGGCCTTGAACTGCAACCTCAATCCTCAGATCTCAGCCTCCTGAGTAGCTAGCATTGCAGGCGTGAGCCACCGGCGCCCGGCACAATGTCAGTTTTGAGAAAGAGAGAGAGAGAGAGAGAGTATGCATGTACTCCACCTTCTGTCCCACATACACACACTGTACCCATCAGCACAATCAGGACATAAGACTGCTCCATTACCAAAGAAACTCAGCCCTAACCCAACCAGACACTGCTCTGTTCCCATTCTAAAGTCATCCTCAGAATGTAACGAACCATTACACACACAGCCAACTTTTTTGCATGTGTGCTGGACAGGGTCTGGGCACTGTCCCTGAGGATTCCTTGCTCCAGGGTAGCACTTTACCACTTGAGCCACAACCCCCTTCCAGCTTTTTGGTGGTTAACTGGAGATAAATCTCACAGACTTTCCTGCCCACACTCACTTCAAACTGTGTTCCTCAGATCTCAGCCTCTTGAGTAGCTACAATTATAGGTGTGAGCCAGTTTTAGGGATAGCTCTTACACTTTTGGCAGATGGGGGCTGACCCTCTGTAAGACTGTCTCACTGACTTCAGCTGTGTTTTTTCTTCTGGTTTCATCTCAAGCTCACTAGAGAAATGTACAAGAAACCAACCAAAATCACAGACTCAAGTCACTTTTTAATGATGTGGAATCAATTTTGCTCATGATAAAACTAAATTCTCTGCTCGGAGCTGTTCCTGGGTGGCGTATTTTTTGAACACTGTAATTAGGACCTCAAACTGAGCATGCCACGAATGTGCCCTCTCCACAAGTGAGTCTTCCCTATACGAACATGGGGGATTTCCCCCAGTAAAAAGCCCCTTGTTTCTGTTGCTCCTGGAGAAGTTTGGCAAACTCAAATTGGTGCTCTCCTTGTTGGAAGTTTAAAAAAAAAAACAAAAACACCTTTCTCCACCCCTTTATCGCCTGATTTACCAAAAGGTAAACCCACTACCTGCAGTTACAGATCCTACAATCACACAACCTTTGTGACTGGCCTCTTAACTTGGTAGGAAGTTCTTAAGCTCAATCAAAAGCGCTACATCAATAGCTGATTCCTTTTTGTTATGAGTGCCCTTCCGTGTATCAAATCCAATTTAACCCTTGACAAACTGAAGGACATGGATGGCTTCTGGCTTGGACTTATAAATAAAGCTACTACAAGCATCCACGTATATGTTCGTACATTAGTGAATTAGTTTATTTCTCTAAAATAAATTCCCAAGTGTGAAACAGCTAGGCCATATGTTCAGCATAGGTTTAACTTTTTCAACTGTTAAACTAATTTTCAAAGTGGCTGTACTTGTGTATTTCATATTCCCATCAGAAGCATAAAGTAATACAAATATAGTAGTTATTATTTCTAAAGCATTTTCTACAAGCCTATAAAAAAAGACTAAGTATATTATAACCTGGACTATTTTCATAAAAAAAATTTTTAATTGCTCATACCAAGAATTATGTCATTCACAGGGAAACTGATGAACCTGGGAAAAAGTCAAGTGAAGTAAACTATGCCCAGAAAGACAAAGGATACATGTTTTCTCTTATGTAGATCTTACACCCAAAATACAACTTCCAATGTAAACACACAGAAGCATATGCATACGTACATAACCAAGCTGACTAAAGTATAATATATTCAGAAGTGAAACTCCAACTTGTAAACCCTTTGAACAGCGAACATGGTTGAACAAAATGAGTATCAGGAAGCTGAAACATGTTATGAAGGGGGAGGTTAGAGGGAGGAGGCAGATGAATGGAAGAGAATGGTAGGTAAATGCAGTTAAAATACTTGATGTGCATATGTGGGAAAGGAAGTGGAAAATGACATGACTGATGGGAAGGGGAAATCGGAGTGGGCAAGAGGGAAGGGTGACTCTGATCAAGATGCACTACACACAAAAATGGACATATTAAATTCTGTAAGCCCCTTGTACAACCATTTGTAGATAAAAATGTAAAAATGTCCTGATTTCAAATTGCCTTTTTTTAACTGCTTATAAGGATTCATAATTATTTGTAACCTGTATGCTGGTGATTATTACCATATTACACAATAAACAACATGCCTTGAGTCTAGTCTATAAAGACTAGAGGTTTAATATTACTTAGTAGTTGTGTTGTGAAATGTGATCACAATTCACTAATACACAGTATCAGAAGATGACATATTCAGCTGATACTTGGTAAGAATAATTTGAGACCAACAGCCTGAGGACAGGAAAAGAAAAACAGGCTCTGTCAAGAGAGGATCATGGCAGGAGGGGTTGGGCTAGCAAGGAGGATAGGCAAAATAAATGGTTGACAACTATGAAAGTAGAACACTGAAACCTGTTGAAATTGTTTTAAAGAGGGAGAGTGGTAGAGGGGGTAATACAGACTGAAATATATTGTAAATGTATGGAAATGCAAGTATGCCTCCCCCCACCATAACTCATGCAACCTAATAAAAGTAGGGATAGGGGCATAAGGAAGAACAAAAATAAAAATAAAATAAAAAAGTGAAATAAAGCTATAATTATCTTGGCTGTAAGATTTTTTTACTTCATGCTTTTAAAAAAATCTTAAGAGAAAACTGACAATTATATGATGTAGTCTCTTTTGGGTTCTTAAAACCAGGAACTAAGTGTAAAATAGATAAATCTGCTGGCATGGAAACAGCAGCTAGACAGCCAATCCACAAAGAGAAAACTAACGCAGATTCTACAACCTCCTAAATTTGTCAGTCTTCCATTCCCGTTAAAATTCCCTATTTCCTACACTTCATCAATAGTGAAGGTTTGCAATGCATGTGCTTTAACACATACACTGACTGCTTGCATGCTGAACATGCGTGGTCAAGAAGAATGGTCTAAATTAATTTAAAACAAAGGAAACAAGAAAATAGCAAGCATAGACCTTGAACCTAGCGCAATTCCTGGTCAACAGTAGGCACAAGGACTTCTGCTTAATGAATGAGTCCATTTCTTCTCACCAGAGCAAGCATGTAAGGAAAAATAATAATAATAACCTCTACAAAATATTCTCCTGTGCTATTGTTACCAATGAGTCTCAGAACCCATCAAGACCAATTTTCTGAAAGCCTCACTCACTTACTCTTCCTCACACAAAGCAGCAGTATTTAATCCCCATTAGGCTGGCTGCCTGATACTTGGGATGAGAGCATTTGCACATTTGCATAAATCCAGGACTCATCCTGCTCCATTCCACTTACAGTAAATTTCAAAGCTTTGTTTCACTTCCAAGTTTCACTTTTCAAATAAAAATTATTTTTCAAGTTTTATCTTTCAAATCAAACTTCTATTCATAGTATATACATATATACTAAGGGACTCCTTTAGGGGGAAAAAAATTTAATTGTCAAAATTAAAACCCTGCTTTTTTTTTCCTTTTCTAGACATCTGGGACATGCATTTATTTACTATTTCACATTAGTTCTCAAACTTTAAGAAAAAAAAAGGCTGGCCTATTTCCTTTAAGAAATTTAATTTTAGGGTCTATCAACATCTTGAATTGCATTACTGTTATTTTTAAAATATACATTTGCATACTGGAATAAAACTTAGCACAAACGTTCCATAACCATTTCCTGGGCACTTAACTAACTTCCTATATGCCAGGCTTTATGTTTAACACATCCCTCCATTAATCTCATTTGTTTAACAAATACACTCATAATTTTTGCAGCATTGAGCCCAAAAAGAATTCATCACACTATAGGACTGGACTGGACACTAGCACTGCACTAAGTCAGTAATGCCTATCACAAGCTTATTACTAAATTCAACCTGCATTACAGTAGCAACACGGAACAGGATGGGCAATAGAAAGATAAGCAGAGCACCATCTGCAAACATATCAACACAGAAAGCTTCAATTGTCTACAGTGCTTACGTTGCATTCCCTTCTGTAAAAAGAGGAACATTATCTTATCTAACCAGAAACTTAATTCCAACTGTAGATTCATTTCTTCCACAAAGTACAATGCTCAGCCTTGTCAAGTTACAAGAAGTAACTTGTTAGCTGGGTGCTCACACCTGTAATCCTGGCTATTCAGGAGGCTGAGATCTGAGGATCACGTTTCAAAGCCAGCCTGGGCAGGAAAGACATGCAAGACTCTTATCCTAAATTAGCCAACAAAAAAACTGGAAGTGGAGCTGTGGTTCAATTGGTAGACGGCCAGCCTTGAGCTAAAAAGCTCAGGGACAGCACCCAGACCAATTTCAAGACCCAAAACGTGTGCGCGTGTGCACGTGCGCGCGCGCACACACACACACACACTCACACTCATACTCACACTCACGAATGCCTTTATTCTGAAATCTCAAAATTAAATGTTGGTCTACTTTTTTTAACTTTTTTCCCATAGTCTTTGTAAAAGAACAAACGTGGGGCCGGGAAGGTGGCTCAGTGGTAGAGCGCTTGCCTGGCATGCATGAAGCCCTGGGTTCGATTCCTCAGTACCTCATACACAGAGCCGGAAGTGGTGCTATGCTAGTGTGCTAGCCTTGAATGGAAGCGCTCAGGGACAGAGCCCAGGCCTTGAGTTCAAGCCCCAGGACTGATTTTTTAAAAAAAAGCATTAAGGAGACTCTTCAAACAGTTTGCCTAACTGTAACCACCACCTTCCTAAGAACAAAGCAGGCATCAAGACTGGGAGACTGATGGGGACGGGAGTGAGAAAAGGGGTGGGCTCCATGGGCGTGAGCCCCTCGGTCCCCCCCCGGACCGCGGAGCTAAGTGGTTACATCGGCTGGAAGGTTTTCGGAGGGAAACTAAACTCCTCGGGCGCCGGGAAGCCGCCGGCGTCGCCCCTGACGACGGGGTGGGAGCCGCGGCCGGCTGTCACTGGAGAGGGCCGGAGGAAGCGCGGAACCTCGGCACGCGGCCCCAAGCGCGCCCCGCGAGCCTCACCGGGCGGGTGGGGGGAGGCCGGTGAGGGGAGGTCGGTGGGGGGAGGCCGGCCGGTGCCGCTCCGCGCTGGAGCAGGTCCGGGCCACGGCCGCCTCCTCCGTCGGGTCCTCCGGGACCACCTGGCCGCTGCCTGGCTCGCATTCAACAAGTAAAGGCTCATCTTCCGGGAATGGCTTCCAGAACCGAGGCCGCCCGAGGCAGCGCGGCCCCGGCGGCCCTGCTCACACCCGGGCCCCGGCCCCAACCCCCGCCCCGGATGGCGGTGCGGGCCAGAAGGCCGGCCTAACCCTGGGGGCGGACCGGGAGACCAGGGCGACGCGGAGGACCCGCGGCTGCAGCGTGGCCCTGCACGGTCTGTGGGGCCACCCCTGGGCACCGCGGTGCGTCCCGGAAAGCCGCATGACGCTGCGGGGCCGCTTGACCCTGCGGGGCCGCCTGGTCATGCGGGGCCTCATGACCCTGCGGGGCCGCCTGACCCTGCAGACACCGCTGCAACGGTCCTGGACGCCGTGGCGCCCGGTGAAACCGGCCCGGGCGTGCCGGACGACGACGCGGAGGAGGAGCGGTCAGCCGAGACGCCGAGGCTCACGCCGCCAGCCCCAGATGCTCGTCCCCGCGCCCGGCTCGGCGAACCAACCCCGGGACCGCGCGGCCAGGGTCCCGCCTGCCCAAGCTGCACAAGCCCCTCAGCCTCCCACCCAGGAGCTTCGTCAGGCCAGCGCCCCGCCTACCCCGGCTGCAGCCCCGCCTACCCCGGCTGCTAAAGACCGGCCGCCTTCGGCCCAAAACCAACTCCGCGAAGCCAGCGCCCCGCCCACCCCGGCCGCAGCCCCGCCCACCCCGGCTGCCAAAGACCGGTCGCCTCCGGTCCACCACCAACCTAGCGCGTCCCGCGTCCCGCCCACCCCGGCTGCCAAAGACCGGTCGCCTCCGGTCCACCACCAACCTAGCGCGTCCCGCGTCCCGCCCACCCCGGCTGCCAAAGACCGGTCGCCTCCGGTCCACCACCAACCCAGCGCGTCCCGCGTCCCGCCCACCCAGGCTGCCAAAGACCGGTCGCCTCCGGTCCACCACCAACCCAGCGCGTCCCGCGTCCCGCCCACCCAGGCTGCAGTCCCGCCCACCCAGGCAGCAAAAGGCCGGTCGCGGTCGCCTCCGTCCCACTACACACCTAGCGCGTCCCGCGTCCAGTCCAGCCAGTCTGCAGCCCCGCCTGCAGCACTCCAGTCGCCTCGGGCCCACCACGAACCGCGTGAGGCCAGCGTCCTGCCTACCAAAACTGCATCAGACCCGTCGCCTTCCACCCAGGTCGGACATCGTGAGGTCAGCGTCCAGCTTACCCAGGCTGCTTCTGACCCGTCACCTTCCGCCCAGTACGAACTTCGAGAGACCAGCGTCCTACCGACCAAAGCTGCATCAGACCCGTCACCTTCCGCCCAGTGCGAGCGTGGCGCGGACAGAGTCCCGCCGACCCACGCCGCAGGCCCGTCACCTTCCGCCCAGTACGAATTTGACGAGGCCAGCGTCTTGTTTACCCGACCTGCAGTAGGCCCGTCGCCTTCCGCCCAGTACGAACTTCCCGCCGCTTTCTCCGACTCGCAAGTCCGCAGCTACGCCCGCTGCTCGGCACCCTCCAATACGGGGTCTTCCCATTGGCTCCGAGAGACAGGGAGGGCGGGAGGAATGGCAAGCGACTAGGCGGGACTGTGCTTCCCCGCAGCCTCCCAAGGCATGCCGGGAACTGCGGCCCGCGCGCCCGCTGCATGCTGGGAGATAGAGTCTTTGAGCGGCCAAGTAAGTTGCCACCCCCTTTGGCCCCGATGGCTTCTGGGAAATGTAGTTTTACAGCCTCCGTCAGCACTTCAGACCACATCCGTGCCACAGAAACTGAAGTGAATATTGCTCGTGTGTTCACTGGCTTGATCCGTTAAAATGTTCCCATGTTCAAAGCAGACCTAACCCCCTGTAGTGTTTTAGCTGTACTTCTCTTATACCAGTTTGCTTTGTATTATCACTTGTGAATTTCTATCACCCATGAGACTAAGCTTACTGTGGATTGGGACGCTGTTCTAGATTAAAAATCATAAAGCTCTTGAAATCAAACTCTAGGTTATAAGTTAAATCACCTACACTGATGCTCTTAAATCACACCTTCTGAAGTCCTGGAACAAGCCTTAACTAGATGTTTGAGGAGACTTTAGGGGTTTCTGCTTACCAAGGCAAGATATTTTGAGTGATTTTCCTAAAGTGAATTCCCCCAAAATTGTGCACATTTCAGTCCCCATAAAAACCTCAATCTCCCTGTCCATTGGACAGTGCTGTTTTCTGTCCAGTGTCTTACACTGTCCCTACAGACACCTTCCTGCTCCCTCAGCCAGGAGACTGACATCTATGATCCTTACTCCATAACTTCTGTTGGGGAGGGGGAGAAGACGAACTGGAAAGAAAAACAAAAGGTCACCTGCAGGTCAATAGGTCCTTCAGCAGAAGCTCACCATTTTCTGGGCCTCCTTTGGGTTTGCAGTGAGTGCCATCAGCCCCTTCTTTGTACATAAGGTCAGGAGATGAAAACACACTGCCTCCAGTTTCTGCTCCATTCCTAGTGGCTCCCCACATACACCTTTGTGAACAGTTGCCTTGCAATTCAACCTTCATCAAATTAACCTATTTCTCCTGTGTCATCTGTTTCCTGTTAAAACCCTGATGAATACACAGCCCAAGGTGCGTACTTGATGAATAGTTGTCAACCAAGAGATCTCAAGATTCACACATGCCATAAGTGTAGAATTCCCAGACTCTGCAGCCAGAATCCATTGAGAGAGAGAGGGAGAGGGAGAGAGAGAGAGAGAGATACACATGTGCAGACACACTAAGAAGACTTGGAATGGGATTTATCTGCTACAATGTGACCATGTCCCCTGACCCCACTAGAGATATGCAGAAGAAAAGTCACTGCTTCCATGCTGGGTTGACAATTGGCTGACCTTAAGGCACAGTTAAATCAGCAACAGAGCATGGAGTGTTCTGAGGTGAGAAGAGAATGTATTTATCCCAGAGCTCGTAGCTCTAGCACCCTCCTGGATGGCTTACAGTGACATGCTGCTTAAATACAGCTATGTTCCCAAGCAATTGCCAACACCTCCAACACCACCCACACGTGCTGTAATGTCCTACCAGTGCAGAGCGTTGCAGGACACCAGCCCAGGCTGCAGTCATGGAGACCACACGTCTGAGTGCTGAAGGTGGAGAAACGACACTGGGACTTAGGACACCCTCAGCAAAGTTTTACCAGTTAACAGCTTAGTATCAAGACCAGGGTGTGCAAAAGATTGATTGGTCAGGAACAAGGATCTAGGAACAAAATGGAAAAATGGAAGTTCACAATATAATCCTGCCATGTAGTAAGAGAGACCAATCCAGTCCAAACAAGTGTTTACCAAGCACTTCCCATAAGCCAGAGACTAGACTAAATAGACTACAGAGATTCTAGTTTAACTGTTATTTAGGGAGACCTTAAGTGGGCACTGTGGTTTTTGCCTACACATTATCTCCCCAGTTCTGACAGGGAAGAAAACAGATCAAATAATGTAAGTGATTCTGGTCCCTCGGATCTATTTCTAAATCTTTAAATACAGGACATCATTAGATGAGGACAATTTTTGTAAAGAAAGTTTCAGCATAGAGACAGAGACTTGTACACAATACTGTCCTGGCCAAGTACTGGGATTTCTGAGTAAGGGATAAGATGGCCAAAGCAGAGTGACTTTACAGATGGTTAGACACTATAAATACTCTTCTAAATGCCTCAGCAAGGGAAGACCAACCAAAACTTTCTAGATGTGGAAGCAGCATTGGCTTTGCCCCATTGAGGCCCTGGAGCACCATTTTTCTTTCTGGAAGCCTCTTCAACACTTTATTCTAGCATAAAGGCCTGGAGAAACAACAGAGTAAAGGCTTGTGGGAAATGTGGGGAGATTGACATGGTCTCCAGTGTGGCAGAACCTCCAGCTGTGAAGTTCAAATAAACAGTCATTAGGAAGCCTGAGAGGCCAACATGAGTCAGGTAATGAATCACCACCCACGTTTCCATTTGTGCAATGGGAACAATTACCCAGGGTCCAACCAGCAATTTGTCTCGTCAGATGCATAGGGAACCATCTTGGTGTCCCAAGGAAATGCCACCTCCAGAGAAGAGAGGAGAAGGAGGTGTGGAACAGGATGTATTCAGAGGTCTCCCGAATGCCTGTCCCTGGGGTGTACCCCACAGTCATTTTACTTTTAGGCATCTACCATGTGTAGGCACCATGTCCTCAATACATTGTTTTTCTTTTTTATTGTTTCTATAAAGGTGATGTACACAGAGATGACAGTTTCGGAAGTCAGGGAATGAGTACATTTCTTTTTGGACAAGGTCACCCCTTCCCTTGCTCTCTCCCAGTTTTTCCCTCCCACCCCCACCCACAAGTTGTATAGTTCATTTTCAACATAGTGTCTAGTGAGTACCACTGCTGCATTTGTTCACCATTAGCCTCAATACATTTCTCACCTGGTGGAGATCTCGGCAGTGGGGAAATCATCTCACACAACCCTGCAGGTAGGTAATAGTTCAGTGACCAGATAGATTCATGAGCATCTATCTGCTAAGGTCACTCTGTTAGTAACCAACAGAGCTAGCTGCTCCAGATCCACTGCTGCCAATCACAGCTGCTGTTGTTGAGAAATATGATGAGGTTAGAGCTAACGAGGCCCACAGACTTCCAGTGCTTCTGCAGTGTTCTAGCAAATGCCTGCTAGCTCAGGCCTTGAGTGATTTCACAAACAACCAATTCTCTGTATTGTCTCTCCATGCAGGAAGACATAGAGTAGATATGGTGTTCCATGGTAAACTTTGATACAGGAGAGAGGCTGGCCCAAATAAATGCAATTTCTCATTTATAATGCAATTTCTCCAATAAATGCAAGCTGCTGGGAGCTCGTATCTCATACCTATCATCCTAGCTAGTTCTCAGGAGGCTGAGAACTGAAGATCACAGTTTGAAGCCTGACTGGGCAGGAAAGTCCATGAGACTCATATCTCTAACCAGAAAAAAGCCAAAAGTAGAGATGTGGTGCAAGTGGTAGAGTACCAGACTTGAGAAAAAAGCCAAGCAGGACCGTGAATTCAAGCACCAGCACTTTTGCACACATGCACACACACACACACACACACACACACACAACTAAAATACAGGTTCTTCACATTTTAATACTTCTGAAATCTGGTTACATCTTGCAATCCACACTTCTTGTAACTGGCAGTAGACTTACTGTCTTTCTAGTGATAACACATAAAATAAGAGGACTTTGTACTCTCCATGAAGTCTTAGACGGATGAAATTCTAGGTTTTCATTGTAAGAAATTCTCTTCAGATTTTCTGTCATCTTCATTCCACTCCCCATGTTGTGCCCCAAACCTGACACTCCCAAACCCCCGTGGCACGAATCTTGCTTCCTTTCTCTTGTTTCATATCTTTTCTTGCAAGAGACCACGAACACCCTTAGAGAAAGAGACTCTGTGTGATCATGTGACAGGCCGTAGTTTTATGAGTAAACTAGAACTCAGTCAGGAACCTCCCTCTGCCCCTTCATTGCTGTGCGGCCTTGTATAATTACTAACTTTGACAATCCCCACCCCCTCATCCATAAATGGGAACAGCTCCTAGGATTAGGTGTTAAATTCTTTTTAAATTATACGTTTATTATCATTAAGTAGTTGTACAAAGGTGTTACCATTCAACAAACGTAAAATTCTTGGTCCTGAAGAGACAGTACAGGTTTATTCCTCTCCTTCTACATGCCCCTCTCTTCCAGTCCTCATTCTGAACAGCATGGCATAGCAACCAAGCTGCAAACAGCTGTCAGGATTTATTGTCAGTGGCTGGACCCAAACTCAGGTCAAATATAACTACGTGTTCAAGCCCAGCTGCCAAGTTGCAAAGGGAAAGGAAGAAGAGCTTGTTCAACAACAAAAGCAAATTGTCACTTTTATTTTTGCAACCTTCCAACGTTTGTCATGTTTTGATTTCAGGGCTGCTCCAAGATTCTGCGACAAAAGGCACTATATATAAGCAGTATTATGAAACTCAAAGGGACTCTAGCAAAACAAAGTCCTTTTCTTACAAGAGAATTAGACTTGTCGCTAAATATAGCTTTTGCCTGGAAAAGACATTGTTTTTCCTTTTTATTTTTTTTTTCACACATCGCCATCACCATGCTGAAGCTAAACCAACTTTTACCAATAACATACAAGAAAATATTTTCCAGTGATTAGATTTGTGTGTGTGTGTGTGTGTGCGCGCGCGCGCGTGCATACACGCGCACGTACGCACACATGCGTGAGCAGATACCATGTGACTGGCATGGTCCTAAGTAATTAATAACTGGCATCTCATTACATCTTTCTAGCAACTCCGTAAAGTACCTCAATTGGCCCAACTTACAGATGAGGAAATTGAGCTTTGAAGGACCACGGCAAACTTTCCAAACCCATACAGCTAAAAAGGACTGAGGCTGGATTTGAACTCAGTGCTGTGAAATCAATGATTATGGTCTTCCTCTGGGTCAAAAGGAACATAAGATTACATAACCAACAAGGCCTTATGATCTTTGGAAATCCATCATCCTGCCACCAGGGCAACTGATCAACTAAATGTCCCAACGAAGAGCACTGCCACCGATTAGGGGTGGAAAATATCAGTGAAGCAGGGTTTGCTGGGAAATTCAGGGCTTAGGGCTTTGCTTTGCTCCTGTGATGTATCATGTCTCTGTCCTAGCTCCCAGCAGTTGCTCTGACCCTGTGGCTTCCTCCCACACTGCCATGAGAGAGGGGACAAGGATGGCTTAGACTTTTTTGGTTTAGACTTTTTTCTTTTGGTAGCACTGGGGCTCACACTCAAGGACCTGTACTTACTAGACAGGCTTTCTGCCACATCAGCCATGCCGCCCAGCTCTCCTCACCTTTAGACTTTGAAAATGCACTTTTGAAACTCATGGAAGAAACAATGGAAACCCAAGATTCTCCTGATTTGGAAGTTTGTGTATTAGAGGCCAAAGGGAAAGGCTTTGGAGGAAAAGCCCAAATGGAGCAAAACTTTCAGGAGATCACTGTCCATTCAACAGTGGCTGTTTCCTGGGGTGGGAAACAGCAGGAAGAGGAGAAAGAAAGGGTGGAACACTGAATTGCCCAAGAATATGTCTGGGTATATTCTGGTATATCTGCCCCCCGGCAAGAGCAAGCCCCGGACAGTGGCGTAGCTAGAACCCCATGTGGAATACACTGGATATATCTCAGAGTATGAGGCCTTATCTTGTCTCTACAGACTGAGCCACTTACTGTCCCTCAGACACTGATTTTGTAGTGTTATGAGCTGAATTATATCACACCACCCAAAATTTACATGCTGAAGTACTGACCCTGTGTCTCCTTTATGCACACACACACACATACACACACACACACACACACACACACACACACACACACACACACACACAACACACGTTTATTCACTTTGGGGCTGGGAATGGTATCTAATGCCTATAATCCAAGCTATGCAGCATGAGTAGGTAGGAAGACCATGGCCCCCAAGCCTAGCAAATCAAAAAAGTGAGACCCCCCCATCTGAAAATAAAGTAACTGAAGCAAAAAGGACTGAAGTATGGCTTAAATGGTAGATCACTAGCCTCACAAGTGCAAAGTCCTGAGTTCAAATCTCAATGCTGAAGCAAACAAACAAATGAGAGGTGAGATCTCTAAGAGGTGGGATGTGGAGGGGGGTTCTTACTAGCTGGGACCATTGCTCTTGGAAAGAACTGATACAGGACAAGACCCTGAGTTCTCGCGAGAGGGTTGTTGTGGGGAAGTGTGGCTGCCCCCTCTCCACTCTGAGACTTCTTGTCTTAGAATTCTTCTTGTCCTCTTCCCCATGCCATCACTTTTTGGTGATGGTACCTTTCTCGATGCTGTCTGGAGGCAATGCAGCCACAGGGCCCCTGCTAGCATCATTTGCTTTTTCAGCCTCCAAGACTCTGAGCTAATAAACCTCTCTTCTTCATACAATATCCAGCCTCAGGTATTGTGCAATAGTAACATAAGACAGACTCAAAGAGCTAGTTAGTGACAGAGTGAGGATTTATAGCTGAGACAGCATGACTCCAAGGTCGTGATAACTCCACGTTGCCTACTAAAACTGGATAAGTGGGCATTTTTCTCTCCTTCTGTCTGCACAAATGTCTCTGGCTAATGCCTAGAGAGAGAAGAAGAATCAGCAGGTTGGTGAATTATACTCATTTCAGGCAAACAAGCCTATTGTTATTTTGCCTCTCACAGGTGTGGCTTGATTGCAGACTATTAGTGACCATTAATAAAAAGAAACCCAGGTTGCAACTCACAATTAGGTTTGGATTTCCCAGGACTTGCATTCCACACCAGGGAGCTGAGCTAAGCCAATACTTTCCTACACGAACACCTGTGTCAGAGGCATAAAGCCTGATTTACCTAGGTATCATTTATCTTTGGGAATTTAAATATAAACCGAAGGATCATTCTTTCCCATGGCTGTAATTAGTCCTCCTTAACATCAAGATAAACCCCACGTAGGTTGAAAATCAATGAAGCCACTTTAATTAGGGGGTTCGAGATATACTTCAGAGCCTTGTGATGCTCAATATTAGTTTAATTGGAAGTTTGTCCATTTATAATTAAGCAATATTTTCTACATTTACTACACCCTAGGACTGTGCCAGACTCTCCAGCCTGGATGGATAAGATAGAATTGTATCCTTAAAAGGCCAGACCACCATTGGCAGGGGCCGGTGGCTCACACCTACAATCCTACCTACTCAGGAGACTGAGATCTGAGGATCACTGTTCGAAGCCAGCTCAGGCCAGTCTGTAAGACACTTTTCTTCAATTAACCAGTAAGAACATTGGAAAAAAAAAAACTCAAAATTGAGCTGTGGTTCAAGTAGTAGAACACCAGTCATGAACATAAAAGCTAAAGGACAATGCCCAGCCCCTGAGTTCACACACACACACACACACACACACACACACACACACACACACACAAGGCACATGGTGACATCGTGAAGGGATCTCTGCCCCTACCTTCTAGTTTCCAAGAGCACAATTCCAATCCCTACCGTAGCCAAAGATACCAGGAAGGAATTTCAACCCCTTTTTCCATCCACTCTCCCCCCTCCCAAATAAGGAGAGGTGACTCAGATTGATAAGACTAAAAGAAAGCACTAGGCATGGGGCTGAATGTCCCCCTACCCGGCCCCCTCCTTCCCAGACTCAGTTCTTGTGATGATGAATAAAGAGCTGAAATAAAGTAAAGTGAATGGCTCGGGCATGGTGACCGTGTCAGGTGACCATGGATCTTCAACATCATCAGCTTCAGGTGATGCTGGATCACCTGCCTTAGCACCGTCCAGCAGGTATCATATAACAAACGGATGGTTCATGAACTAAGTGGGACGGTGCCAGATGGCCAGCGACGTCATTGCCATACACAGACCAGCGTGCGATTTAAGCCCTATGAGTTGTTTATTTCTGAAACTTTTCATATAATGTTTTCAGACAGTGTCTGGCTAGGGGAGGAGCTGGAACTTCCAGAAGCTGAAGGGCTGAAAAGAGGAACTACTGTATCTGTGTGGGCGTGGGCATGTACCTGTGCGTGCACGTGCAGGTGTGTGCATGTGCACTTTCTCAGGCCCGGTGACACTCTGCCCCTCCTCTACTCAAGTCTGCCCCCTTCACACACACCAGATCTGTTGTCATAGTCTGCAGCTGGTAGGTCACTCCCCAACTCCTCCTCCTCTCCCCCACCTCCTCCTCCCTGCCTCAGCTCTGGCTTCTTCTCAGAAAGCTCCTCCACAGCATCAGGCGCTCAGCTTCCAAGTCTTCAAGGTTCTTTATGTGTGGATCTTACTGTTCCAACCCACACAGATCTCAGAGGTGGAAGCAGAGATGGGAGGCGATCAGCGCCAGGCTGGCATGCAGGATGTGGGAATGACACCTTGAGAATGGGGGCACTCTCCGAGAAGGGGTGCAGAGGAAGAGGGATCTGGATGGTGCCAGGGAGGCTCAGACAACCCCACGCAGGACACAAGCACACACCAACAATAGCAACAGGCTTGTCATGGTCGGATGGCAGAAAATTGGAAGTAAACAAAACTCTTGAAAGAAGCCAGAAGAAAAAAAAATCATGCTTTTAGAGAAGAAAATGAAAGAAAGATGTCCCACTTCTCAGAGGCCTCACAGCAGAGAGAGTATGGAGAAGCATCTTAAGACATAGTCCAGGAACCATGATGTTGGTGTCCTGTGAACTTCTCCTTCAAAAGTAAAGGAGAAATAAAAACTGGAAAGAGAGAAGGGAGGGAGGAAGGGAGAGAGGAGAAAGGAATGGGAGAGAAGAAGGAAGGAGAGGAAAGAAGAGGTAAGATGGGAGAGAAGGGAAGGAGAGTGAGAAGGAGGGAGAAAGGAGTAAAAGTAGGAAAGAAGGAGGGAGGAAGGGAAAGACAAAGGAGGGAGGGAAACAGGAAGGAAAGAAGGGAAGGAAGAAGGAAGGGAAGAAGAGCTAGAATGGGAAAGAAGGTAAGGAGAAAGGAAGGAAGCAGGAAGGTGAAGAAGGAAGGGAAGAAGGGAGAGAGGAAGGGAAGGAAGGAAGGAGGGAGGGGAGAGGAGAAAGGAATGGGAGAGAAGAAGATAGGATGGGAAAAAGGGGGGTGGGAAGGAAGAGGGAGAAAGTGAAAGAAAGGAGGGAAGGAGGAAGGAAGGAAGGAAAGAAGGAAGAGAGGGAGGGAGGGAGGGAGGAAGGAGGTTGGCAGAGTGGTTTATATCACACTACCTGGCACTGGCAGCAGACACCAGCAGGCAGAAACAAGGGAGAACTGACCCTGAGCAAGAGCCCCCCTTGAGGGCCCCTCACCCATGGTTACTGTGGTGTTACAGGCCAGTCTTCAGCCTGCAGGGAGGAAATCAGTCAGAGAGGATGGAGCTCTGAACACTGCTAGAGCAGCTGGAAATGGGGGAATGAAGTTGACATCCCAGATGGAAAGAGCCACAAGGGGCAACCCAAGATCCTCCATAAAGACAGCCCCCCCAATCCGTGGCTGATTAATGAACTCCATGTGCAGAAGCAAGATTTCCAGAATCCCTGGGGTCATAGGGCAGAGGGGGAGTAGCAATGGAAGGTTGAACAAACCCATCACCAGGAAGACTGAGTCTGTAGGGAATTTAGAAGACATGTCCACATTCTCATTCCAGTTTTTGTTGTTGTTGTTGTGTTGTGTTGTTAGTTGTGGGGCTTGAACTCTGGGCCTGGGCTCTTCAGCTCAAGGTGAACGCTCTACCTCTTGAGCCACAGCGCCACTTCTGGTTTTCTGAGTGGTTAATTGGAGATAAGAGTCTCACAGACTTTCCTGCCCGGGCTGGCTTTGAACCATGATCCTCACATCTCAGCCTTCTGAGTAGCTAGCATGACAGGCATGAGCCACCGGCTCCAAGTTTTTGTGAATGTGACCTTCTTGGAAAATAAGATGGTTACCAATATAATTACATTAGGGATCTTGACACTTATGCTCTTGTAAGAGGAACTGAATACACATGTCTGGCTATCCCTTCAAACTCAAAAAAAAAAAAAAAAAAAAAAGCCATGACCCAAGGGAAGCACCCACATCCGGGTTCTAAGAAGCAAAGACTCAGTTTGGTCCAGTGGTTCATCCAGTGCTGGATTCCAGCCCAACCAGTATGGCCGAGCCTAGGCCTGCAACCTTGGCCTCAGCTGGTGTCCTCCCACCAACACCCTGCTTACCAAATTCAGTGTCTGATTGTCACTGCATCGTCAGTTATTTATCCTCTGCTCTGGACTGAAGACTTCAGGAAAGAGCCCACACACAGTTCCTGGCACACACTCACTAACCATTTGTTGAATGAATAAATGAAGAGGTTGGTACGGCTCACTTACCAGAGCTCAAGTGTGTATAATGTATATTGTCTTTTCTATTAGTAAAAACATATCATTAAAAACACATTCTTGCCATATGATTTCACACCCCCCCCCCTACACACACACATACACTCCTCTTGGGATCCTGGAGTGAATTAAATCACCAATAATCACTCTGGCTTGGAGCTGGGTTTATTTGTACATATCAGTCACCAACTATTTTTAAACACGATCAGGAATTTCTAAATGTGATATGAATGAGTCAGTATTTTGATTAATCAGCTCAGTAGGGGAAATTTCCACGGGTAATCAAGACAGGGCACATGCTGAGAGTGAATGGAGGGAGGGGAAAGAGGGAGAGGGGGAGAGAGAGAGAGGGAGAGAGAGGGAGAGAGGGAGAGAGACAGATGATTCCTTTGTAGTTAGAAAGGCAGTTTGAGTGAAAACTACGGATCTTGTAAAGTTTCCCTTAGACTCTGAATCCAGGTCAGTGGTTGTGAGAAATCCCAAGAGAGGTAAATCACCCAAACTTTGTGACCTACAACACAGGTTCGGCCTCAGCCCCTAGAGGAATTAAGGTTGCAGTAAAGCTGTTCTTCCTCCAGAGGCTCTAAGAGACCTCTGGCCTCTTCTAGCTTCCGGTGACTCCCATATCAAGGCTTGTGGCTTCTCTCATTTCTGTCCCTGTCTTCACATGGTTTTCCTGGCTGGGTGTCTAAAATCTCCTGTTCCTCATGCCTATAATCCCAACTACCTAGCAGGTAGAATTGCAGTTCAAAGCCAGCCCAAGCAGGAACATCTATGAGACTCTTATCTCCATTGAACCACCAGAAAACCGGAAGTGGTACAGTGGCTCAAAGTGGTAGAGCACTAGCCTTGAGTACAAAACCTCACGAACAGCACCCAAGCCCTGAGTTCAAGCCCCACCACCAAAAATAAATAAAAAAATCTCTTGTTCCTTTCTTTTTTTAGAAAACACACTCTAAATCTAGGTTGAGCTCATGTCAAGACCTTTATTTCCCAATGTGCAAAAACATGGAATTACAACATGGACATGTCTTTTGGGAGACATAACCCTCCCGGCGCCATGATGGATGTTGCAGAGAAGAGACAGTCCTAACTTCCCAGCCCTCACATGGTGATGGCCCATCTCCTGCTGCTCCCTGTCCATAAAATTGAAGCTGCTCTGACCCAAGCTTGCTGTTGAGTCTCCTTACAACCACCCTGGAAGGCCCCCTCTTTCCACAGAGGCCCAAGAAGGTCAAATCAGCTGCTTAAGGTCATGCTACATGTTGTAGTCAAGGTTAAAATGCAGGCCAAAGTTGGGACATGGTACCACCCTGCCTGAAACACTTCCACTATTTTAATAGAGCCACTGGGTTCTCTAAATTCCATTGCTAAAATGCAAATACTAGCCAGGCACTGGTGGCTCACACCTGTAACCTAGCTACTCAGCAGGCTGAGATCTGAGAATCCCAATTCAAAGCCAGCCCTTGCAGGAAAGTCTGTGAGACTGTAATCTCTAATTGACCACCAAAAACCAGAAGTGGAGCTGTGGCTCAAGTGAGAGAGTGCTAGCCTTGAGCAGAATTACTCAGGGACAGCACCCAGGCCCTGAGTCCAAGCCTCATAACTAATGATGATGATAATAATAATAATATGCAAACATTGCTGACACCAATAACTAATACCTGACCTATAATTTTATCAACTCAGGAGGCTGAGATCTGAGGATCAGGATTCAAAGCCAGCCTAGTCAAGAACATCCATTAAGCTCCTATTTCCAAATAATGACCAAAAAGCCAGAAGTGGAAATATGGCTCAAATGGTAAAGCATCAACCTGTAGTGAAAAAAACTAAAGGACAGCATCCAGGCCCTGAGTTCAAGCTCCAGTATTGGCACACACACACACACACACACAAATGCACACTACCTGAGAGAGGTTACCTGGGTTGGAGAAATCATATAAAAGTATATTGAATCATCTTTTAGAACAAAAGAGACATTTGGGGAATGTACATTTGGAGAAGAGCAGAAGGGAAGTGCTTTGATCCGAACACAGATTTACAAATTGCAATACTGATGTCCAGAAAAGTTGATCAAATGTACACCGCAAATCAGAGTCCCACTCAAAAAGCAGATCTGGGAGTCCAGACAGCACCCAGAATATTCAAGTTCCTGAGATTAGTTGTATGAACCATTAGACTCACGGACACACACATACATCTGCCTTCATTTAAGTCATATTAAGTTCAGTTTATCTGAGTTTTCTAGTTGATATAAAAGCCCAGTTTTAAGGATGAACAAGTGAAAACAGCTTTTCCACATGATCTGACAGCAAGCAACCCCCAAACCCATCAGATCCCATTCCCCTACTTACAAAAACACATGAGGCCACATGTGACAAGTGGCTTGTTACATGTACCCAACATCCTCACACACACACACACACACACACACACACGTACACATAATACTTGCACATGCACACACTGAGCAGTGTGAATAGTCTTATTACAATATTGAGAAACTCTGTTTATCATCAAACATTTCATACACCCTATTACATGTGAGAGAATTATTATGCAGGCTGGTACCATGAAATGCTTTTTCCCATAATGGAATTTTACTCTGGAAGTATATTTTGGTATTAAAAGGTTCCACTGTATAATGTCAGTGGTTCAATCTGTGATCTAAAAGGCACTTAAATGCTTTGAACAAGTGGCATAAAAAGCCTTGCTGGCTCTACCAATTTTGCCATTGATCCTTCCCGCTCCTCCCTCTCACTCCCCCCCACCCCCGCTCCAAGGCTGCTCTAGAAGTAGCCTATATGGTAGTGAGTCCCATAGCAAGGCTGTACTGGCTGCATAAGATGGCTTTCAAGAGGCTGAACTTTCTGGGTGCCCATGTGCAAATATCAAAACCTTCTGAACAGACTGTAAGATACTTCTTCAAGCATACCACTTTGAGCAAAAAAAAAAAAACAAACATGTGGGCTGGGAAGGTGGCTCAGTGGTAGAGTGCTTGCCTTGCATGCCTAAGGCCCTGGGTTCGATTCCTCAGCACCACATAAGCAAAAAGAAAAAGCCAGAAGTGGCGCTGTGGCTCAAGTGGTTAGAACGCTAGCCTTGAGCTGAAGAGCTGAGGGACAGCGCCCAGAGTTCAGGCCCCACGACCAGACCAAAAAAAAAAAAAAAAAACATGTGAGCCATCCACAGCAAGTTCATGATACCTGAGCCTAACTCACCTGATCACTTCCAATGTGTATCTTTACTTAGATCTATAAAATAGCTCAGTAACACCAGCTCCTGGTGTTCTGTCGAGGGGTCATTTAATTTCATGGCCAAGAAACCTGATGCAGATGGGTACTCAATGAATCTGGGCTCTCTGATTCTGACTGGTGGACATCTTCAGTGGCTGAGTAGTTCAGGCCCCATTGAGGCAGTGGTACAATGGAAAGAATCCATTTAGAGCCAGGAGACCACTCTCCCCCAGCTTTACCCTGGGCAGCTCGTTCTCCTCTTCAAACCTTCATTTCCTCCTTCAAAGGTGATATCTGAATACACCACAGAACAGGCATTGTCAGCCACATGGCTCCTGGACCAACATGGTGGCCTGTCATTTACATGGTACCTGAATCAACATGGTGGCCTATTAGTCATGTGGTGCCTGGACTGACATGGAGGCCTGTCACTCCTGTTGTGTCCAGACCAACATGGCTACCTGCAATTTCAATTCCATGTGACCTCTCAGCTCAGTCACCTATATGACAAAGAGAATATGACTAGCGTCTCTTGTGCATAGACCCTGCTATTCTTCAATAGCTGACCGCCAGGGACATTTGGCAGACTGGGGCCCTAGTCACCAGGGCCTAGAGACAAGAATATCCTATCCTATCCCATTCTAAGATTTGTGAAGCTGGAGAAATCAAACAACATTCTCCAAAGATTGTACTAAGGACCAGTGGTCCAGTCAGCATTTCCAAGTGGAATAAGGAGGGGACACATTACCCCCTGTACTTCCTGCAAGATCTCCAACACTCATAGACAGATTTAACTACTACAGTGAAAGAGAGAACATCAATACCTTGCTTAACTGTAGAGCTTCCCAACACATTCCAACACAGGACATCCTTCTCCCAAGGGACACCTACCACCATTTCCACAGCACTAACAGCTGGCAGAGGACAGGTGAAAGAGGAAAGCCACAATATTCCAGAGATTAGATGCAATTTCTGAGCCATTTCCTACCTTTGTTGTTCCCACCAATACTTCGTACACTTCTACTTGGATATTCCAATAGAATATCCAAAACCAATAGAATATCCAAAACAATTCTTTAGGCCATATCATTCATAATTCTTCATTTGTTCATTCATGCATACATGCAGTTCACGATGATCACATCACTCTATTGCCATGCAAAGAGAAAGAACCCTGGAAAATATATGGCTCTTGCCTGCAAGGGATTACCTGTCTAAAGGAGAAGATACATATACAACACACACATCTAGAGAGGAAGATACACACATGAACACGCACGTCTAAGGGGTTGATAGACACATGAACATACACAGCAAAAAGGGCTTGTAAGGTAAGTATGCACCTTGCAGGATTGGGGTGCAATAGGGTAGAAAGAAATCTCTGAAAGCAAGACTGCTGCCCTAGAAAACAGTTAGAAGGCAAAAGACAGCAGAAAGCAGCCTGTGTAAAGAACCAGGAAGAAGATAGCAGGGATTTGTGGATTTATAAGTAATTAAATTGGAATAAAGAATAGAGGACAAAGGATAGAAAAGTAAGTGAATCCCAGGCCATGAAGCATTTCCTGAGCCATGCATGCCAAAGAGCTTGCTTGGGGATCCTTCAATGGGGTTGGGAATGTGGCAGAGTGCTTGCCTAGCATGCATGAGGCCCTGAGTTCAATTCCTCAGTACCACACAAACAAAAAATTAACAATAAAAATAAAAGAATAACAAAGATGGGAGTGGAAGAGTTAGAACATGTATACCCCGTGTGGTGGGGTGAGATACAGGTGCTACCATTAAATTTGGGGTTAAGAGCAGCATTTCTATAACCCTGGGGATTGAGCTTGGACCAACAATTTAGAATGGCTGGTCATAGTTAATAGCACCATGTGCTTTAAGGACTCGTGAATTCCTTGGCAATTTCCTCATTAAGAGATGACGTTTAGGACTGGGAATGTGGTTTAGTGGAAGAGAGCATTCATGAAGCCCTGGGTTCAATTCCTCAGTACCACATCAGCAGAAAAAAACAGAAGTGGCACTGTGGCTCTTAAGTATAGAGTGCTAAAAGATGAAGTCTAGCCAGGCACTGGTGGCTCACACCTGTAATGCTAGCTACTCAAGAGGATGAGATCTGAGGATCAAAGTTGGAAGCCAGCCCAGACAGAAAAGTCCATGAGATTCTTATCTCCAATTAATCACCAAAAAGCTGGAAATGAAGCTATGGCTCAAGTGGTAGAGCATCAGCTTTGAGAGAAAAAAAAAAGCTAAGGGAGAGAACCTAGGTTGTGAGTTCAAGCCCCAGTACTGGCAGAAGAAAAAAAAAAAAGAATTTATTTCTCTTTGACCTGGGTTAGCCTTAGTGATTTCCTTGGCCAGTAGACTATGGGAGAAGGGACTATGTGTAACTTCTAAGTCTAGCTCCCAAGCCCTTGCGGTTTGTACCTAGGTCCTCAGAATATTCACTCTAGGAAAAGGCCGCTGGCCCATTCCCCTGAGCCCATCCTGAGTAAGGAAACCCCAGCTAGCTATGTGGAGAAGCATGGATCAGGAGGCCTCTGTCCAGGTGTCACAGTCTAGCCATTGGTACACATACCATCCTGGTTGATCTAGCCCTAAATGAACACCGGAGAATCAAGGCACCCAGCAGCCGGGACAAGGCCGAGTCACACAGCCCCGATTAAGATTCCAGGCTTCTCTGGTTCTTCATGCGGTTCTTGCTGAGGCTTAGCCACTGGGAGAAAGAGACCGGCTGACCTGCAAACCCTGCCACAATCAATGCCCCCACAGAACCACGATCACTGTTTTATGCCACTCACTTCGGGATATACGCTGGGAGATCAAGAGAACCCTGGACAAGCCCAGGGCACCAAGCCTAGTGACCATATGCATTCTTGTATGATGGCTGCAGAGTTTCATTCTTGGGAAGAAGGGAAGCGTTCTGGCAGTGGGTGCAGGAGACAGTCCCGCATCCGAGGGAAGGGTCTCAATGCCACTGAACGGAACTTGGAAATGATCCAAGTAACGGTGTGGTGTCAGGTCATGTGTATGTCATACGATGAATTACTTATTCCTGTGAAAACACAGGTCATGCACACACATGTGCACGGGCATACTTCTCAGACACATAGTCACCTTGTCCTCTGTCCCAGCAGCTATCCCTTCCTGGCTGGAAGCTTAGGGGCAGTGGCCCTGGAGAAGAAATGCAGTATCAATACCGAGAACCACATTATCGGGTGGACTTCGTTAAGGATGGACATTTAATACCACTCCAGGAGCCACGCACTGACCCGGTGTCTGCCAGTGTTCCGTTCCCACAGCAGGCCCACCTAAACAGTGGTTTCTCATAGTCCCCAGTCAAACCTAAGCCGTTGGTGCTAAGCCAGCCAAAGCCTCCCTTCCAGGAAGGCTCCATTTCCTCCCGGAGCTCAAAGTCAGCCTTGAATAGCCAAAGGCAAAGCACAGCCCTGCCTCTGCCTTTGGTATTAGAAAGCAGAGGGGGTGGGGGGGGGCAGGGCTCACAGCGAGCATCCTCACCAGGCCACTGCCAGCCAGCCTGAGCCTGTTCTGTGATGAGAGGACCTGGCTTTGAATTCTGAACACAACAGTCTGGGTTACATGACACAGTTTGTCTGTTGCAGACAGAGTCTGGGGCCCTGCAAGCTCTGTCCTGTCTGGGAAAGGCCAACCTAGAGGTCTGTTATGGACTGAACGGCACACACTGAAGTCTTAACTCACAGTAGCAAGACTAGGGATAGAATAGGATTAGATAAGGTCACACTGGAGTAGAGTGAGCCTCCAATCTGATATAAAAAAGTAGGTACTAAGCTGAGTGCCGGTGGCTCACACCTGTAATCCTAGCTACTCAGGAGGCTGAGATCTGAGGATCATGGTTCAAAGCCAGCCTGGGCAGGAAACTCCATGAGACTCTTATCTCCAATAAGCCACTAGAAAACCAGAAGTGGTGTTGTGGCTCAAGGGTAGAGTGCTCACCTTGAGCTAAAGAGCTCACGGATAGCACCCAAGTCCAGAGTTCAAGCCCCACAACCAACAACAACAAAAAGTAGGTACTTTAAAAAAAAATTTTAAAGTAGGTACTTGAGCACATAAGCACACACACACACACACACACACACACACACACACACACACACACACACACACACACACACACACACACACACACACACACACACACACACACACACACACACACCCGAGGAAGGACACCACATAAAAACTGGTATTCTACTGATTTAAGACAAGAAACTACCAGAAGCATGGCGAGAAGTCCGGAAGAGACACTTCCTTATATCTGCAGAGAGCTCACAGGCCAGCACTCTTGATCTCAGACTTCTAACATCCTGCCTAGAGACCACTGGTTTTTGTTATTGAGCCCCCAGCCCTAGGAACCAGCATGTGGCTCCGCTGTTTGCCAAGCATGTCATCATGACACTCAACACACCGCTGAGTCAGGAAGAGTCCCTTTTGTGCCCCAGGGCCTTCCTGCCAAGGAACTGGTTCAATGAATTGTACCACTGCCACCCACCTAACCCTTGGTGCCTTAGAATCTGGCTATATATGGGCAGGGTGCTGGTGGCTCATTCCTGTAATCCTAGCTACTCGAGAGACTGAAATCTGAGCATTGCAGTTCAAAGCCAGCCTGGGCAAGAAAATCTATGAGACTCTGATCTGCCAAAAGCCAGAAGTGAAGGGGTGGCTCAAGTGGCAGAGTGCTAGCCTTGTGCCTAAAAGCACCAATTTGAGACACTGAGTTCAAAGACCATGGCTATCTTTGGAGTAAGGTCTTTATACAGGTGGCTAGCTTCTGATAAGGCCATGAGATGGGCTCTGTGTGCCTGTTATCCTTCTAAGAAGATGATATGGACTCACACAGAATGGCCATGGGAAGACACTGCAAGAGAAGGCCACCAAAAGCCAAAGAGAGGCCTCCATGGAAACCAGCCAGGCCTGCCAGCTACTTACCAGATGTCCAGCCTCCAGAGCTGCGTGAGAACACCCCTATTGTCTTTCAAGCCCTGCTCTGCACTGCTTTGCTACCAGCCCAAGTAAGACAATGCACAAAGCAAGAAATGCCATTCACATCAACATGTCATGCAACGAAGGGGAGGCAAGGAGGGTTCTGAGAAGAGATGTCTGAGGTTTAGTCAGCCAGGACTGAAGGACAAGGTACCTCTTCCATAATCCCCTTCAGCATGTTCAATCTTGGGGAGCTCTAGCTCTCTCTCCTACAGAGGAGGAGTTCAGATAGGACTAGTGTCATTCTCCAGTATTTGGAATTTGACAATCATTTAACAACCTCATGGGGCAGGTGGGGTCTCCATTTCAGTCACTGAAGTGGGAAAGCATGGGTGTTGGACTGTAGGAGATGCTTTGAAATTGGTCATGAGCTGAAATGAGACACAACTAGCCATCTGGGTGTAGACCTACTGCTCACTTAACCTGTCTGTGGCCACTGTATGAGCCAGCAATGAGAGGCATTCCCCATAGAGGCCAACTGGGAATTCGACCCACATGGAGCAAATAAGGTCCTTCTATGGAAGAGAACGCAGCAGACACAGGCTCTAAGTCAGCTATGAGCCAGGCACCAGTGACTCACACTTGTAATCCTAGCTACTCAGGAGGCTGAGATCTGAGGATCACAGCTCAAAGCCAGACTAGGCAAGAAACTCCATGAAACTCTTATCTCCAATTAAACAGCAAAAAGCTGGACGTGGAGCTGTGGCTCAAATGGCAGAGTGACAACCTTGAGTGGAAACACTAAGGGACAATGCTCAGGTCCTGAGTTCAAGCCTTATTACAAACACAAGAAAGGAAGTAAGAAAGAAAAGAAAGAGAGAGAGAGAGAAGCAAGAGAGAAAAATAAGGAAAAGAAGAGAAGAAAGAGAAAGAAAAGAGAGAGAGAAAGAAAGAAAGGAAGGAAGAAAGAAAGAGGAGGAGGGAGGGAAGGAAGGAAGGAAGGAAGGGAGGGAGGAAGGGAGGGAGGAAGGAAGGGAGGAGGGAAGAAGGGAGGGTGGGTCTGAGAAGGAATGACATCCACACACACACAATACACACGTGTACAAATGCACATACCATCCTGCACATACCATACATAGAGGTGTACATAAAGAAGCACACATGCTCACGGATGCACACACAGACTTCCACTCACATGCACACCGGCGCACACATGTTCACACACACAAACACAGACACAAAAACACAACAGCCTTTGTCCCTGGTTTAAGCTGGTAAAGTTCGCCTGGCACTTGAATATCATTCTCCCCCACCTCCCCATCCCCCCCTCACTCTCCCCCCTCCCTCCCACCCCCCACCCCCGTCACAGCTCTTCCAAGGGAGAGTACTAAGGATGCCCGCTGCAGGTGCCTCGGTGGGCTATTTTACAACACAATGAAAACTAAGAGAAATCTTGGCAAACTTTAAAGAAAACACAGTTAATTGTCACTGACGTTCCCTCTGGTTGCACAAGCAAGCCCTGGGCTTAATCACATGCATTACTGTAATCAGCCTGCCAATCACATTTTGAAATATTTCGTTGTGTGTTTTTTTTTTAACATAATTACAGTAGAATACCCACAACCCATCAGTAATATGGATAAGGCAAGATTGATATTGTGCTTCCAAATGGGACATGAGGCTTTTGTTGGGGAAGAAAGGCAGGAGGGGCAAGCGCGGCCCCCTCCCTCGGAGATGGGTGAGCCAGACTGTCTGGAACGTCACTCACAAAAGGCGGGAACCCCACGCATCGGCCATAATTGGGAATTTTCAATTATTCCAGCCTCATATAGGTTATTCTTATAGAGCCACAAATTCAGAATGAAAGCTATAACCTGGGGCCTTTGTACTTCTTCCACATTGTGGAATAGAGGCCTATTGTGAATTGCTCTTTTATGTTAATTTACCTCATTTTACTTATTAGTTCCTTGCTGTAGATCTGTTTATTCGCGTGAACTAGTCTCAGAAGTAAAACATGCCAGGGCTAAATGGCACAATTTGGACTCTCAACTTCCTCCAGGTGTTTCAGCTCTGACTCCCTCCTCCCGCTCCCCAGTTCCCTGCATCTTTTTGTTTCTAAGTTGGAAAATCTCCAAAGTCCCGGCAGCCAGAGTTAGAAGCTGCCGATGAATCTTCAGGCAGGTTGTTCAAATAGGTACTTTTCCTTTCTTTTCTTTTTTGTGCCCATACCGGGGCTTGAACTCAAGGTCTCACACGCTCACTTGGCTTTTCCACCCAAGGCTGGTGCTCTATCACTTGAGCCCCACCTTCACTTACAGTTTTCTTTATTTTTTTTAGCTGGTTACTCGGCAATAGGAGTCTCACAGACTTTCCTGCCCAGGCTGGCTTTGAACTGTGATCCTCAGATCTTAGCCTCCTGAGTAGCTAGGATGGCAGGTGTGAGCCACTGCGGCTCTGCTGAGTTCTGTCAGTTTTGTAGAAACCCACACTCCCCCTCCCCCACCTACTTGGTTGGTGCTGAAGGTCGGAGACAGAGAGGAGGGGTGGGGGCCGGGCCGGGAGTGGCAGTGTGGAGGATGCGACCAGCCCTGTGAGGGGCCACACAGAGTCCATCCCCTGCCCTGGACGCTGGGAGCTGACTTTCCCACAAGGCGAGGTTACCTGTGAGCTGCCGCAGGCACACAGAGAAGATGTGGCTGATGTGCACAGCAGTTGCAGAGCCAGGCCCAGGATCCTGTCCAGAGCCCACAGAAAATGTGCCAATACTTTAAAATACTACATATGTAAGTCAAGCACCTGTGCTCATGACTTTAATCTTAGATACACAGGAGGCTGTGTTCTAAGGATCACAGTTCAAAGGCAGCCTGGATAGACACATCCAAGAGACTTTTATCTCCAGTTAATCAGCCAAGTGGAGGTATGGCTCAAATGGTATAGCACCAGCCTTGAGTGAAAAAGCTAAGCAAGACTACAAATCTCTGAGTTCAAGCCCAAGTACTGACACCCAAAAAGTATATATGTGTATCATTTTCTTCTTAGGGTGAACTCAGGACTCTGTTCACCAGGAAGGTGATCTACCACTTGAGCCACACCTCTAGCTCACACATATGTGTGTATACTAATACTATAGATCAACCTATTGACACCAGAAAAAAGAAGGAAGGAAGGAAGGAAGGAAGGAAGGAAGGAAGGAAGGAAGGAAGGAAGAAAGGAAGGACGGACACAGGCATGAGAGAGGAGGGAGGCCAGCAGGACCAAACCCGACTCTCATGACCCTGAGGCCCTCTTATCTCCATGGACCTCTTCCTTTTTGCAAAAATTATTTAAAAGGGCTGGGAAGGTGGCTCAGTGGTAGAGTGCTTGTCTTGCATGCCTGAGGTCCTGGGTTCGATTCCTCAGTACCACATAAGCAAAATGAAAAAAGCCGGAAATGGAGCTGTGGCTCAAGTGGTAGAGCGCTAGCCTTGAGCTGAAGAGCTGAGGGACAGCGCCCAGGCCCAGAGTTCAGGCCCCACGACCGGACCCAAAAAAAAAAAAAAATTATTTAAAAATCCCATTACCACCCCTTAGAATGGCTACCCAAAACAAACCCAAATGAAACCAGATCAAACCAGAAGAGAGCAAGTGCTGGTCAGGATGCCGAGAACTTTGAATATCTGTGTTCTAATGATGCAGCCATCAACAACAACTGCCATTGTGACTTTTACACAAGTACAAATACCAGTTCTGGCTGGCCTTGGACCACAATCCTCTGATTCCCAGCCTCCCAGCTAGCTAGGATCAGAAGTGTAAAGTGCCCAGCTGGGAAAAAAAATCACAAGAAAATAGAGAAACCACATTTTGAGAGATTGAATGTGGAGTCTTTATTAGAAAGCCAGTGTCTACAGGTGAATTCCTGTCTCAAAAACCTGCGGCCGCTTGACTATACTTAATACTGTCAGAAGGCTGAGCCATGACAGCAGGAGAGGAAAGCAGGAGCAGAAAAACAATACCCAGCAACCAGATCAACCCCAATGGAGAGCTGACGTGGGATGCCGTGGTGGCCAGAGGAGAGCCAGGAGACAGGAGACGTGGGAACACGAGGCTTGGAGAAATGGTACCTGAGCTGGTCTAGGCCTAAATAGCATCAGGTCAGGTGGCAGACCCATCTAGGAATTCTGTGCCAGGTAGGGCCAGGCATGGGTGTATATCACGTATCAGAAAGGCTCTGAAAGAATCCATACAAGCCGGAAAACAGTTCCATCTGAAGAATGAGATACTCCTTCTACTCCAGGCTGGAAAGGTAGGCTTAACTCTGTGTGGTCACAGTGAAAGGACAAAAGTGAATGAATATGCATGAGATGTGGAACTTCTGAGTGCCAAGAAAAGAAAAAGCAATAACAGGCTTTCCAATTAAAGGCTGGAGGGGTTACCACAACATATGATTGCTAGAATACACATAATTCCGTTAGTAGAGAAATAAATGTGAAAGCATTAAATTCTTATATTAAAATTCAGGGGGTTAGAGGGAATTCTTTCTAAATTCACACATACATCACTTATTGGAGGCACATATGGAAGAAGAGAGGAAAAGACTGAAAATAAAGACAAGAGAAAGATGTAATAGTCAGGAAAGGAACAAACCTGTGGTAGTTACAATACAGACAGATAGGAAGCAAGAAAAATGAAGATTTTATCCTGATTTTTTTAGTATAATATATAAGAGGTGGTTATTATGAATTTTTTGCACATGACATTATTTGAAAATTTGGAACTAAAAGCAAGAAGCCCACTATTACAAAATCATACTAGAAGTTTTTAATACCCTTCTCTCAAAGATTACTGGAGAGAGAAAGAAAGAATATGGGGAAGAATTAAATAGCACAATTAACAAGTTTGATATACTAGAAAAGCAGAATCTTGAGCTTAGAAATCAAAGAATATGTCTTCTTTGAAAAGTATATATATTCTTGTCATGATGGTCAGATTTTATAAAACTCTTATTATAAACAAAAACCAAGACATAATACCATGTTTCTGACCAGAAGTCAATAAAACTAAGAACATACAGCAGCCAAGATGAAGACAGATTGATAAGGCCAATTTACCTTGAAATAGCAAAATACCTTTCTAAAGACCTCATAGAGAGAAGAGTAAACTGAAACAAAAAAAAAAAACTATTTTGACATGAACAGCAGAGTACTATATAATGGAAGCTCATGGTTTGTAGCCAAAACAATACTTAAAAGGAAAAGCAATAGCCATGATCCTTCTATTTGGAATAAGAAATATAGAAATTAAGTGAGCTAAATACGTAGGAACCTGGAGAGGGGGGAGGATAATAAAATAAACCTAAAGATGGTCACAGGAAGAAATGAACAAACATAAAAGCAAAACTGGATTACACAGGGCAAAAAAATAAAAGCAGATGAGCAGTAAAAATGAAAGCTTACACCCAAAGAGATTGATAACCCAGATCTACTTCTGTCAAGTAAGTGTCAAGTGGATTTACGGAAGACTTCAGGAACAGCCACACTCTTCCGTCCTCTGACGAGCACTCTGTGTGGGGAGGAAATAACTCAGTACACAGAAAACCCAAACATGTCTGAAGACATTGAGCACTGTCCTGAGGAACACAGCACTGGAGACCAGTACAGAGCCCGGAGCTGGGGCTGGGGTGCAATTACCCAAACACCTCACCAAGAGGGAGCCCATGGAGAAAGCCCAGAAGCCATGCAGACATCAGGAAGAGTGAGCAACAACGGCAAATATCCCCCAGAAGAGCAAGCCATGTGTTTGCAAAAGAGGCAAGGAAGAAATACGGAGAGGAGAGGGAGAAGGAACAAATGTATTAACGGGATGAGAAAGAGGTCTAGCTAAAATTATAGTCACTTCTTCAAATATAGCCTAATCAATTTGAAAATATAGATGAAATATATTTTCTCCTAACTGAATATGGTGGCACACAGCTATAATCCAAGCTACTTGGCAAATAGAAGCAGAAGATTAAAAAATAAATATAAATATATATATAAATATAAATGAGTAAAAAAAAAAGCTGGGAGCTAATGACTCACACTTGTGATTGTAGCTACTCAGGAGACCAAGACCTGAGGACTGAGGTTTAAAACCAGCCTAGGCAGAAAAGTCCATGGGGCTCCTCTTATCTCCAATTAAGCACCAAAAAAAAAAAAAAAAAAAAAAAAAACCCTCAGAAGTGGAGCTGTGGCTCCAGTGGTAGAGTGCTAGCCTTGAGCAAAAATGCTCAGGGACAGCACCTGGGCCCTGAGTTCAAGCCCCAGGGCTGGTGCATGTGCACACACACAAAGACAAGCAAAAAGGCTGGTGGGGAGGGGTGGCTCAAGTTGCAGAGCACTTGACTAGCATGCAGGATCATAAGTGTGTGTGTGTGTGTGTGTGTGTGTGTGTGTGTGTGTGTGTGTGTGTGTGTGTGACCCAGAAAATCATAGGCTCACATAGGTATTATTAACATGGATTACATTAACTACAGGTAGCTTCAGGCTTCAGTGGGCAGAACACACCACAGAATAAATAACTCACAAGAAAGAGGAGACAGTAACTGCCCAGGAGCCAGCATGGTGGACAGGGGTGTTAAGTACCCAGACTTCTTCTGCTTTGGGATCTGCCTTTCCAGTCTGTGGTCAGCTGAGCTTACCTGTAAGCCCTCCTCCTGGGAACAAATGGAGAAAAGGATAGAGAGAGGGAAGGGACCATATCCATATTTAAATGCCTGGCCAGGCCGGGAGCTGGTGGCTCATGTCTATAATCCTAGCTACTTGGGAGGCTGAGATCTGAGGATTATGGTTCAAAGCCAGCCCTGGCAGGAACATCCGTGAGACTCTTATCTTCAATGAACCACCAGACAACCAGAAGAGGTGTTGTGGCTCAAAAGGGTAGAATGCTTGCCTTGAGCAAAAGAGCTTAGGGTCAGCACCCAGGTCCTGAGTTCAAGGACCATGAACAACAGAAAATAAAGAAAAGAAAAGAAAAGAAGAGAGGGAGAGAGGGAGGGAGGGAGAGAAGGAAGGAGAGAGGGAGGAAGGAAAGCAGGCAGGCAGGCCTGGCCAGGAGTCACATGTAAACCTCCCTTTTCCTTAACAGCCAAAATTCCAAATTTAGCAAATCAAGAAAAGTCAGGAAAATTGTCTCATTACAGGAATGTGTATACTACAAATCTAGGAATCTCTTATCTCAGAAAAGGGAAGGGGCTGATATTGAGTACAATTAGCAGTCTCTGCCATAGTAGCCAAAGATCTGCCCCTAAATAAAACCACCATGCCAGATGGTTTTAATAGCAAATTCTCCCCAACTTTCAAAAAATAGTTTCAGACATGTCAACTATTATAGAACACAGAAGAGGTCAGAAAGTTTTCCAGTTTATCCTTCCAGGTTGACATAACCCTGATACTAAAAACAACAATAAAGAAAACTACAGATAAATATCACTTATAAACATAGAAGCAACTATTAAAATATAATCAATGGTTCACCACAAAAACCATGGAACTTGGAGTAGCGTCTAACCTTGGAAGTAGAAACGTGACTCATACTAGAAAATTCACCTCACTTACAAATTAAAGGAGAAAAACCATATGCCTACCCCAGAGAATGCTGGAAATATTCTGGCAAAATCAAGCACCTAATCTCAGATTAGACTAAATGAAAACAGACTGCCTATTAACTAGGAAGAGAAGGAAATTAAGTTGATAGAAGGTGGTGAGAGATTGTTTTAGTCTCCTTATCCTTTCTCCCTTTGGTCCTTTTTTGTAATTAGGCCCAACCCCCATATTTAGCTGGATCAACATCCAATGAATTAGAGACTACCACTCCCAGCATCCCTTGCAGGTAGGTGTGGCCAGATGAAGTTCAAGCCAATAGACTGTGAGCTGAAGTGGCATCTAGCATTGCCCTGCTCCAAGAGGAAGATGTTTGCCCAGACTTTAGCTGGCTGAGAAATGGCAGTGACTGCAGCAAACCCAGAAGCTACCCAGGGAACACAGAACCAACTTTATGCCACTTACAAGGGTATTACTGCAAGCTCTCATGCAAGAGAGAAATTAACATCTACTCCATTTCAGCCAGAGTTTCTTGGTCAGACCATGTAGCCCATGCCTTATTAGTACACTAATACCAGAAATCACCATCAACATAATTTCCAATGGTGAGCCATTAGAAGAATGCTCATTATAGTCACGAACAAGAAAACGTTTTGTTCTATGATCTCTGTTATTCAATCCACATCTTGCTAGCTCTATGAGTCAGTGTTCTATTGCTGTGAGAAATACCTGCGAAAAACAACTTCAAAGGTCAAGGATGATGGTGTGCATATCTATTCCCAGGTACTCAGGAGGTAGAAGCAGGAAGACCATGGTCTGAGACTGGCCTGGGGAAAAAGTAGAGACACTATCTGAAAAATAAGTGAAAGCAAAAAGGGTCAAGTGATAGATCACTGTCCTAGTGAGTGCAAGATTAGGCGTTCAAATAATAATACATAACTAAAACTTAAAGAAAGAAAGCTTTCCTTACATTCACAGTTCCAGAGCTTTCCATCCATGGTCAGCCAGCGCCATTGCTTTTGAGACCAAGGCGAAGCCAGAGAGAGCATCCTGGCTGGGAGCACAGGATGGAACAAAGCTGCTTCCTTCATAATGAGCAGGGATCACAGAGACCCGCGAGTGGCTGGAGATAAGATCTGCCCTTCAAAGCCACACCCCTGATGACCTGCCTCATCCAATTAGGACCAGCCTCCTAAATCGGCACCACCTCCCAACAATGCCATCATCTTATGACTGCCTGGCTATTCAAAGTCCACTCTTTTTTTTTTTTTTTTTGGTTGGTTGGTCATGGATTGAACTCTGGGCCTGGGCGCTGTGCTTGAGCTCTTCAGTTCAAGGTAAGTGCTCTACCACTTAAGCCACAGTGCCACTTCCTGTTTTCTGGTGGTTAATGGGAGAGAAGAGTCTCATAGGGAATTTCCTGCCCGGGCTGTCTTTGAACTGCGACCCTCAGATCTCAGCCCCCTGTGTAGTTAGGATGACAGGCGTGACTCACTCGTGCTGGGCTAAGAGCTCACTCTTCTAATTCAGAACCATTCTCTCCCAAAAAGCTCCATCACCTGGCAAAAGCCTTTCACACATGGGCCCATGGGACATTTCAGAGTAAATCACAACACTGGCTGACTTGACCAAAACAATCAAGTAGCAAGAAGAAGAAAATAAAATTTATTAAAAAAAAAAAAAAAGTTAGCTACTCAGAAGGTAAGATCTGAAGATTGCCATTTGAAGCCAGCCTGGGCAGGAAAGTCTTATCTCCAGTTAACTAGGAAGGAAAGAAGGAAGGAAGGAAGGAAAGAAGGAAGGAAGGAGAGAGAGAGAGAAAGAAAGAGGAAGGAGAGGGAGAGAGAGAGAGAAAGAAAGAAAGAAAGAGAGAGAGAGAGAGAGAGAGAGGGGCTGGGAAGGTGGCTCAGTAGTAGAGTGCTTGCCTTGAGCTGAAGAGCTGAGGGATAGTGCCTAGGCCCAGAGTTCAGGCCCATGACTGACAAAAAAAAAAAAAAAGAAAGAGAGAGAGAGGGGGGGGGAAGGAAGGAAGGAAGGAAGGAAGGAAGGAAGGAAGGAGAGAAAGGAAAGAAAAAGAAAAAAGCAAGCTTTTGAGCTGTGGCTCAAAGTGATAGAGCAAAAGAGCTCAAGACAGTACTCAGGCCCTGAGTTCAAGTCCCACGATTGACAAAGAAAAGACAGGAAGAAAATATGTTATGTACAGGCAATACAGTCACATTTGGGAAAAGTACTAGAAATTTGTGATTTCAATAATTGGGTCACACACACACACACACACACACACACACACACACACACACACACACACACACACACACACACACACACGTGGTTTCCCATGACCAACTGGGAAATGGAATAGGCCTATCCCCTCTGGTCCTCTCACAATGTCCCATGCTAGAGCAAACTATGGCCCAAAACCATTGCCCTGCCTCTGTGCTGTAAACTGAGGGTGGAGTGCACAGTGGAAAATTTTTAGGGGCTGGGAAGGTGGCAAAGTGGTAGAGAACTTGCCTTGCATGCATAAGGCCCTGGGTTCGATTCCTCAGCACCACATAAGCAGAAATAAAAGCTGGAAGTGGCATTGTGGCTCAAGTGGCAGAGTGCTAGCCTTGAGCTGAAGAGCTAAGGGACAGCGCCCAGGCCCAGAGTTCAGGTCCACGGCCGGACCCAAAAAAAAAAAGAAAGAAAGAAAAGAAATTTTTAAAAAAGAAGAATATAAAGTAGGAAAAAATCCTATTCACCAAAAGCAAAACAACAATAACAAACAAATAGGCAGACATACAGGAATAGACTTTACTAGGAAGTACATATCCTATTTAGGAAAGGACTAAGCTTTTCTCAATGATACAAGAAGGTCTTGGAAAGAAAAATCAAGAACATACTGTCTTTCAATGATATACTCTGCTATAAAGATGTCACTGCTCCCCAAATCCATCTTTTAATATTATATATTTCCTACAAAATCGCAATAAATTTGATAAGCTGGTTTCTAAGTCTGTGTGTACAAGAAAGCATGGAAGAATCCAAGGAAAATAAAAATATCAGACATCTTAAATGTTCCCACGGTTAAAGTTCTAATAGAAACTGACAAAGATCAGTGAAGTGAGAGAGAGAAAGAAAGAATTCTTGTACAAATGACAGCTTCGTTTGTGGTGCAGATAGAGAAAATGTTCTATTCTCTAAGTGACCCTGGGATAATTGGCTCTCCTTTTAGAAATATTTTTAGAGCCTTACCTCATACCACATGCAATAACAGATTCTAGTTAAGTCAAAGGGCTCAAAGTAAAACTCTAAACTGGAAAGGCACAGGGACAAAATACAGGAAAACATACGTTAGAGTGCCCAGCTAGCAGACCCTCTCTAAGCAAGATAGAAAATGCAGCATCTACAGGGTACAAGATCTCAAACCTCTCTGCTCAAACCACATTGGTCTCTCTGTCCCTGAAGGGTTCAGGAATGCTTCCACCTCCGGTGTCTGGGGATCCACGCCTGGGACACTCTCCCCCCAGGTTCCCATTTCACCGTTGTCTTATTACTGTGGCCCTCCTGGTCCATTCTTAAAAACAGGCTTTAAAAGTAAAGTAGGCCGATTGCATTTCTAGGCTGAAGCATAGCTCTAAAGGAAAGGAGTAGAATCAGGAAATTACTTAACACATTTGTTTGTCTAACTCCATCCACTAGATCTTGAAGTCTCTCTACAGCCTATGTTTGAATGGAATTGCAGGACAAGTGTTACCTTCCAGGAGGATCTCTTCTTCAGTTCATCCACCAATCCTTCCTTCCTCCATTCATCCATGCTCTATCCATGCATCCTCTGACTACTCTCTCATCCTTCCTTCCATGTATTTGTCCATCTCCCATCCATCCACCCACCCGTCCATCAGTCCATCTTTCCATCCACTTACCCACCCTCCATCCATCAGCAGTCTACTCATCCTTTCTTCATACATTTGATTGTCAACAACTTACCCATCCTTCTATCCATCCACCCACCAACCCATGCTTACATCCACATATCCATCCATCCATGCATCCACCCATCCATCCATGCATCCATGCATGCATCCATCCATCCACAGCATTCGAACACAAACACTTGAAGGACATATGTCATACACCAGGCATGGTGGCAGGTGCTGAGGGTTCTGAACTGAACCTATCTTGATGAGGATGTCAAGAAACTCACCAAAAATGGTAGCACACTGTGACAAGAGCTGTAATGGCATTTTTTCTAAATTGTGTAAGACTAGATGTGATACCTGCAGGGGATGTGAGAGAAGAGTTCTCAGCAGGGATGGCATTCTAGCCAGGGGCTGAAGGATGGCTCGGTCAGTCTCCAAACAGCTGAGAGAGGAAGGCATTACAGACAGAGGGACAGAAAACCACATACAGACATGTGCGTGTATGACAGATTCAGAACGTCGGAACCAGTACAGCAAGGTGGGTTATGTGAGGCAGAAGATGAGGCAGGCAGCAGGCAACAGGCAGGCCACCTGGGCAGCTGACAAGGGGTGAAACTGTAAAAGTGTACAAACCCTGATGTAGTTCAAGTTTTCATGAAGTCACTCTCTAGAAATTTCTGTTAAAAAGAATCCCCATGATGTGCTTACATTCATCTGGGATGCAGGCTTGGACTTAGATGCAGCTTTGCAAAATCTATTTCTTAAAGTTTCATTATGCTACTGTACATCAAAATAGGCCAATATAAATTATAATACGGTCATGCCAATAGGACTTGCAAACACAATATTTTAAGTTTATATTGCATTCCAAGACCCATAAAAATTATTCTGAATGGCTGTTTGCTTTTTGAAGCCAAATGAAAAGGTATTTGCAATTTGATTATTAACAAATCAAATCACTGATAGGATATTGGATTCGGTACATCTCAAACTGAGAGTGAAAACCCTCAGTGGTCAATTACATAGCATGCTGCTTTATCGCTTCCTGTGTGTCATTAAGAACAAACATGCAGCCAACTCCCATTTCATTCTGATTTATTTTAACCATTTCCCTACTCTGAGATTTTTTTTCCTGTCTAGGCCTCTCCCAGGCACTGCAGTTTTTCTCTGGCTGGTGTCAGTATGGCTAGCACGGTTGGATAGTTGACTGAGTGAATGGAATCATGTGCAGATGGCAGAGTGAATGAATGAATGAATGCATAAATGAATGAGAGAATTTGTTGTCAGGTGGCTGGATGTAAGTATACAAGTCACATCTCACCCCGGTGTTGAAGCATTGCGAACTCAGTTTCTTTCATCGTGCTGTTTTCTGACTTCCAATACTTAGTTTCTCTTCTTTGTGTTTCTACCCTGTCCTGTGTGAAAGTCCCCTTTTCTTTAGCAATGTTCAAGGACTCTTAAGAATAACCAATTGTGGGGGAGGATGGGAAAGAGAAATAAAGGAGGAGGTTACGATGCTTGATAAGAAATGTACTCATTATCTTGCCCATGTAATTGTAACCTCTCTGTACAGTATTTTCACAATTAAAAAAAAAAAAGAATAACCAATTGATTGGAGCCAGGAGTTTGTGGCTCACACCTGTAATCCTAGCTCATCAAGAGGCTGAGATCTGAGAATCAGGCAGGAAAATCTATGAGACTCCAGAAGGGGAGCTGTGGTTCAAGTGGTAGAGGACCAGCCTTGAGTGAAAAAGCTAAGGGACAGCTCCCAGGCCCTGAGTCCAAATCTCAGTTCACACACACACACACACACACACACACACACACTCAATCAATAATAGATTGGGACAATATACCCTCTAGTGTGTTGAACATGCTAGATCTATCCTTGCACGGGTCTCTCTGACCACCTGCAGGTGCAGGAGTCTTCCTGCCAGCAGGGACCTCCGCCTCATCTCAGGAAGGTGCTTGCTTGTCTGCAAGTCTCTTCCTACCTTCTTCAGCCAAGCCTAGGCCAGATGCTTGCATTTTGGAGTCCTCAGAAGCCCCAACAACTGTGCAGAGACACACAGCTCTGGGCTCTCTAACTGGGGGCACACAAACTGGTGCTGCTGTGAGTTTGATTCCTTTCCCCACTATGGAGAGAACTTGGGCTTAGCAGAGTCAGATATGCCCTGTTCTACTCAGCTTCTTTTTCTCCTCTTTCTCCTCTTCCTCCTTTTCTCTTTTCTTCCTCCTTTTCTTCCTCCTCTTTCATAGTAGGAATTGAACTCAGGGCCTCACTCACATGCTAGACAAGTCCTCTACAACTTGAGACATGTCCCCTTCTGTTTATATTTGCTAGGCTGGTCTTAAACTACAATTCTAAGTGGCTGGGATTACAGGCATGTACCCCCATACCCGGCCTCTGCTCCACTGTTATATGTTCCCCAGGTGGTCCCTGGTAGCAAAGGTCACCTTTTCCACAGCTTTTACAGCTTCTGCCTATGGTGTTCCCATGTGTGAGCCTCACAATAAGGTAGACGGAACAAGGATTACTTCCTGAATTTTTCTAAATGATAAGGAAAGATTAGGGGAAATGGCATGGGTAGGCTCACAGAGTTGGACATTCTGTCATCTAACTCATTTCCCTTCTTTGGTAATAAATAGCCCCTCCAGTTACTGTTTAGGGGTACAATCCCCAGGCCCAAGACTTGCCTTTGGCAGGGCTGAAACATATGCCATCATTTAGGGGTACAGGGCATTCCCCTCATGGCCCTCTACTCCATTCACAGAAGGAGAATTTACCCCGTCAACAAGGTGCAGCTCCACAAATGCTGTTGGAACTGCTGAGCAAGAGTAAATCTGTCCACTCATACTACTGGAAGCAGGAGCTATAAAAGTCTAGAGATTTTAGGGGACACCAATGGAGAGTGAGCATTTAGGGAAGAAGCCAGCACAGACCTGAGAAAGTTAGAAAAAAAAAACAGACCTGACATTATTTGAGACTCTGGATTCACCTGTACCTAAAATGAGCCTGCCCTGTGCAATTTTGCACAATACATGTATTCTGATTATCTATGGCTGCAAAACATATCATCTTAAAATTTGGGGTCTTCAGACAATAATTTATTTCCTGCCCGGCTCTGTGGGTTGAGGAGCAGAGCTGGGGGAGGGGGGAGGGTGGTCCTTGCTTGGGGTCTTTGGTTCATTGTGTCCTGATAACAGCCAAGCAACGATGATGTCTTCATTAACATGTCTGTCAACCTAGCTGGCAGTGCCTTTGTCTCTCCTCCATACCTGCCTGTCAGGAAACTCCCAGTGAACACTGAAGCCCAGAAAGGCAACATCCAAGTCCCTTGGCCAAGTCACTGGACTTTTAGGGAAGCACCAGGGTCCCTGTCACTTTTTCTCTCTGAGGATGGGTGCTAGTTTCCATTCCCTGCCTGCTGCCTCTCTGGGTACCCAGGCCACTGTGACCTCCACATGGCTGCTTGGACTTCCTCACAGTATGGAGGCGTCAGGATAGCAGGGTTTCTTATGTCAGGTTGACTTTCCCCAGAGTGAGTGGAAGCTGCCACACATGAGCCTTGGAAGCCAGGCAGCATCCTGCCTCCACTTTCTACAAGTCTTGAGTGGGTACCCCACCCACAGGTGTGAATTCTGGAGGTGTGACGAGTAGCGAAGCCATCCTCACAGTCCAGGTACCACGATTTGCCACCCAGTATATTCTCTGTGGTGCCCATGGTGCCTGGCACTCAGAACCATAGGCTGAATGGAGCTCTACCTAGATCAGGGTGCGGTCTGCTCTATCCTTTCCCCTGTGGAAGTCCTACCTGCCACAACTACTCCAGACACCCCCCTCCCACTCTCCCCACTTTCACGCCTTCCCCCCAGTCAGAAGTCATCTCTTCTTTCAAGTTCATAGCCCCGTTGAGAATCAACCAGAAAAACTGGATAGAACACTGAGTCACCACTGAGACTCGAACCCCTACTTTAACAGCCTAGGAAACAGAGGCCCAGAAAGCAATATCCAAGTCCCTTGGCCAAGACACTGGACTTTTAGGGAAGCACCAGGGTTCCTGTCACCTTCTCTCTCAGAGGATGGGTGCTAAGTTTCCACTCCCTGCCTGCTGCCTCTCTGGGTACCCAGGCCACGGTGACCTCCAGAACCAGAGGGTTCTCTGGGGGTTTCCTGACAGGCAGGCATGGAGGAGAGACAAAGACAGGAAGATGACGCTTGCAGGCCAGCCTGGGTCCCAACACAGATTGTTGTAAATTGCTGGGTGTGCCCTTATGGCTCACCTGGATGTGGGATGTAGTAATGATACCTTTCCGGATGTGTGTATTTCCACACAGTAATGGAAGCAAGGGGCTCTGAACCCAAGTGGGGAGGGGCCGGCATCCGGGACAGCGCAGGCCTCACTGAGACTCCGTGTGCTGATGGAGCGGGGAGGCGATGTTGGCAGCACCGGGCCCTGACGTTCATAAGAAGCTGGCACCTATCCCTGCCTGTCCTCATCCTTACCGCAGTGCTCCCCAGCCCCAAAGCACAAGCAAAGCCACCAACATCCCCATCACAGCCCAGGACAGACAGACTGAGCCCTTCAGATCCCTTCCCCCAGTACCTACCCATTATTAGCCCCGAGTGGAGAAAGAGACATGACTAATTGTGCCCACAGTTTCCTCCTGGCATGGACAATTAGCCACCTGCATCTAATTCTGAGGGACCCAGAGGCTAATTACATCTGCCAGACCCCACGTTGGTGTGTGCATGTGCATGTGCGTGTGCTTGTGTGCATGTGTCCTCTCACCAGCAGACATAAAAGCAGTAGAATCGGTATTTGTATTGCATTTACCGTCTGGTCCCTGAGCCTGCTGGGCCCTCAGTTCCAAGGACCCCAGTCAGGACATTGTCCTTTGCAGAAGAGGGGAATACAAATGTTCATGGGTGAAGGGGGAAAGCCCGCCCAGCCCATAGCCGGTGCTGACCTTCTGACACACTAGAGCAAAGGTTCACTCTTGGGCAGCTGCTGTGACCCAAGTCAGCTGCCCCAGAGTCCAGAGCCAATGCCTCCCAGGCCTTCCTCCACCCCATCTCCTGCCTCTGTCCAAGCTCTGCACTACCTCCAAAGTAGATCTGCTGGCCTGGCTGCTTTGCCCCGGCTCAGGACTGAACACGCACTGGGAGTCTGTAGGATATGTCGGGGCTGATGAATGGTAACCTCTGCCTCCCTGGAGTGCCCTGTGGCTTCAGCTGCCATGCAGCGAGCAAGGACTCCCATCGGCTTTGCACCCAACACGGGCGTGGCGCCTTCCCCAGCTCCAAACCTGCACCTGCTCTGACTGGACCCACGCTGAGTCCCTGACCTTGGCCTCCATCTTTGTTTTTGCTCCTACTGGGGCTGCTGAGGACTTTGGGCGTCCAGTCTCCACCCAGGCTGAGATCCCCTATAGGACGTGGATTTGTTCTTAGCAGGTCTGGAGGCGTATGCTTGGGTGCAGCTCTCCTGACCCACACAGCAGGTGAGCACACGAGCTTCTTCCCCTGAGCCTACGGTCCTGGACCTAATGTGTTTCACTTGTCCACGGGAGCCTCTGCCCTAGCACCAGTGGTTGATGGCCCAGCACAGACAACAGCTCTGATAAACACTCAGAAATCAGTGGCTTCTCTTTACACAGCCTGAACAGATGGCTGAATGGATGGATGGATGTGGGAGTCGGCTCTAGGCAGTCATTCTGCCACCAGGCCTCTTCTAGCCAGGGCCCAGAGTTCCAACTGCCCTGTCTGCATGTGAAGGAGGATGCAGAACTGAGACTGGAGGAGGTGGGGCTAGATGGCAGGTGTTCAGGGCCATGCCTAGAAGGGCAGTGGACATTATTTGTCCTGCCCAGAACTCAGTCACATGGTTTCCCCTGGCCACATGGGAGCCTGGGACATGTAGCTCACTTATGTGTCCAAGAAGTGATGTGCTCGCTGACCAACTCACCTATGGCTGCCACTCCCCATCTACCACCTCAGACATAAGGTAAACCAAGAAATAACTAGGCATTTCCTATAGGCTATGGTCTGAGCTGACGACCCAAAGGCTCAAGTAGTAGAGGTTTGGCCTGTGGTGTGGATTAGAGAGGTGGTGGGAGAGAGATCCTTAGCAAATGGGGGGACTTTCCTTTAGAAGGAACAAGGGATCTTCTTGAGGACCCCAACTTGGTTCTGGAGAGAGCAGCCTGCTGCCTGAACTACCGTCTGGCTTCCTGTCTTGAAATGCGATCTTTCCCCTACACCTGTTCTGTGTTGCTATGGCAACCCCACCTGCCATTTGAGCCTCACCAGATCCAAGTCAATGCCCAGAAACCTCTTCTCCTAAAGAGGAGCCTAACCCAGCAGTTTTGTTACAGTATCAGAAAACTGTCTAATACACATAGGCAACCATTGAGGAAGAAGGTGATATTGCCCTAAAGAAATGTACTCATTGCCTAACTTATGTGACTGTAACCCCTCTGTACTTTTACCTTTATAATAACAATTTAAAAATGATTGGTTTTTTTTGTCGGTTGTGGGGCCTGAACGCTGTGCCTGTGCGCTGTCCCTCAGCTCTTCAACTGTAGACTAGCACTCTACCACTTGAGCCTCAGCCCCACTTCTGGCTTTTTCTGCTTTATGTGGTGCTGAGGAATCGAACCAAGGGCCTCATGCATGCAAGGCAAGCACTCTACCACTGAGCCACCTTCCCAGCCCCTAAAAATTATTTTTTTTAAAAAAAGATAATCATTAAGAGTGGAGAAGGGGCTCAAGTAATAGAGTGCTTGTCATACATGTACAAGGCTGAAGTCTCAGTACCAGCACAAAAAGCGAAAGCAAGGTAGACTTACAAGTCACCAAGGCATGGAGTAGTATCCAGCACAGAGGTGCGCAGTAAATAATTGCTGATGGGTAAATGGGGTTCACAAAGGCATGGTGACAGAGCTAGGGTTAGTGGACGGGACGATTATACATGTTATAATAACAAACAGACATAGTTTGTATATATTTCCAGTACACAGACCGGAGTATTTCAAGGGCACAAGCTGGCTGGCGCTGCGTCTTGCTGGAACATTCCACACATAACTGAGATGCGGTTCAGGCAGCATCTTCCAACTCGTTTGACCGTCGGGTGTTATTTAGATGGTGCTGTTCTGTCCAGGAGCCAAGGCAGGCTCCAGCAGTGCCATCTAAATTAACATCGACAGAGAAATAAAAAATAATAACACGGTCTCATAGTTGAGGTAATTGCCCTTAGATCAAAATTGGATCCATATGCTTAATAAAAAGTAAACATTAAGTAATCGCACCAAAAAAATGTGAAAATGACGAGACAAAAGGCCTAAGGAAGGCCAGCCTCACAAAGAAGTACACAACGCAGCACATACACGCCCTGCACCTGCTACACTTCCGGCCGAAGGTAGTCGTCACGTGACTCCCTACCTTGTGTGTCTGGTTATCACACTCTGCACAGGAAGTGACTGGTTCTGTGGCTTCCCACTGTCATCCATGCTGTGAGAGATCCCTTTCCCAAGAGGGAGGAGCACTTCAAAGAAAACCCCTCCTCGTCCAGGATGCACTGTGTCCCTGGTGTGTCCCCACCTCCCACGCGGACACCACCATCAGTCCCACCAAGTCCTTCCTATCTGGAGATGGGACCCAGGAAATCTGGCAAATGCACAAGAAACTGCTCCCTAAGCTGGAGATGCTCATGCCTGCAGTCCTAGCTACTCAGGAGGCTGAGATCTGAGGATCTAACTCGATGAGACTCTTAATCTGTAATTAACCAGAAAAATAAAAACCAAAAGGAGAGCTATTGCTCAAGTGGTAGAGTGCCAGCCTTGAGCAAAAACCATGAAGGGATAGCGTCTAGACCCTGGTTCAAAACCAAATCACAAAGATCAAGCCACAAAGATTCGGGGCTGAGTTGCACCTGGGATTCAGGGTTGTGGTATCATCGCCCTCTTACTGGTACGGTCTTCAGGGACAAGCTCAGCAGCGCTCCAGTGCGGACTTGAGGACGAAGGGAGACAACATAATCCACCAGCTGTAGTTCCCCCTGCTCCCCCCCCCCGCTATTCACCTCACCGATCCCCCCTGCCCCCCCCCACGCTATTCACCTCACAGATCCCCCCTGCCCCCCCCGTCCCCCCCCATTCACCTCACAGATCCTCTTGTGTGCCATGAAACAGAGTTTGGCAAACAGTATCTGCCTGCTGCCATAGCTGTTTATTTAACACCATTGATGGACTGGCTTCACTTCTTTTCCCTCTTCCTCCTCCCTTTCCAAAGAACAACTTACAATTAGGTTACACAGTGGGCACATGACAATTCCAGGTAGGAAGACTGAAAGCTCTCTCTGATAACTGGCCAGCTGGAGTGTGCAGGGAAGGATGACCCGCCACCAAGTCCTTTGGATCTGGAGATGGGATCCAGTGAATGTGAGGAGGAGCAGCTTTTCTTGGCCCAGTGCCCTAGAATGAATTTGTCACAGGGACATTTGCATAAGTGGACTGAGTGGAGCAATGAATTATATCCCCAACAGTCGTTTGGTTAAAAAAAAAATATAGCAGTGTCCCTGCATCTTTGTTTTTGTTGTTGTAGTTGTTGGTAGTGGTCATGGGGCTTGAACTCTGGGCCTGGGCTCTGTCCCTGAGCTCTTCAGCTCAAGGCTAGCACTCTACCACCTGAGCCACAGCACCACTTCTGGTTTTTAGGTGGTTTATTGGAGATAAGAGTTTCATGGACTTTCTTGCCTGGTCTGGCTTTGAACTGTGATCCTCAGATCTCGGCCTCCTGAGTAGCTAGGATGACAGACGTGAGCCACCAGCGCAAGCTTTCTGCATCTTCTTACACCACTGTGATGGTTTGCTAAAACTACAAAAGGTACTTCCACAAAGGAATTCTAGAGAGAAATTGGAGTAACTACCAGGCCTTGGGTCCTGGCAAAAGAGCACACAGAAACCCTTCTGCAATTCAGTTTAAACTTGTCTCCTCAGACCTTCCCCAGGCCTTCCACAGCCATCTCCTGTGGCGCCTCTGGGCTGGTCCCAGCTGCCTCCAGCCCCTCCTCCACAGTGCCGCCCCAGGGACTGTCCTAAAACCACGGCTGAGCTTGTCTCATCCTGTTCAAAAGAAATATTGTGCTGGATCGTGGGAGCCACCAACATGTCTGATCTCCATGCCCTGACATGTGATAGGGGCTCAGAACGTATTCCCACTGGATAAAGGATTCCTTCAGATCTCACACATGGAAAGGTCTGGAGTCACATCCCCCACCTTGCCAGTTCCAATGTCAGCGTCCACTTCTGGCTCATCATGGCTTCTCTGGTGTGGTCACTTTGAGGAACTGCAGTAGAAATAAACTGTATCAAGACCCCACCGCAGGCAGCAGACCGCTGTGTGTCACGGGCAGCACAGAGGAAACATGGCCCTTGTTGTCAGAAAGCTGTGCTTTGAAGAGGCCGCCGGAGCCTCAGTCTCCTAGTCTACAAAATGGCAGAGTGGACTGGGAAGGAAGGTAGCCGCAGTAGTAAAGCATTTGCCCAGCCAGCACAAGGTCCTGAGTTCAATTCCTAGTATTACAAACATACACACACACACACATACACATACACACACACACGTGCACACACACACAAATTACATAAAAAGTGGACTTTTTGTATCCTGCTGGTCTGAATGGGGAGGGGGGGAAGGGGTAAAATGCAAGGTTGTGCCAGGTGCTGGTGGCTCTCACCTGTAATCCTCGCTCCTCAGGAGGCTGAGTTCTGAGGATCATGGTTTGAAGCCAGCCCAGGCAGAAAAGTCTGTGAGACTCTGATCTCCAATTAGTCACAGACAAAGCCAGAAAGGGTGCTTTGGCTCAAGTGGTAGAGAGTTAGGCTTAAGCAAAAGGAGCCCAGGGATAGCACCCAGACCCAGAGTTCAAGCCCCAGGAACGACCCCCCCCCAAAAAAAAAAAATCGGCCAGGTAAGTATGAGAAGCAAGTAGGGACGGTACTGTACGTTAGGAAGAGCTCTAGAAGGCAAACCCACCCACCCTGCCCACCTCCCCCACACGCTGCCTCTCAGCAGGGTGCACTTCAGATGCACCTGGTAAGCAGGTATCTCCCTGGGGGGGTAAGGGGGAGCCTCGCTGGGAGGAGCTGCGGAAGCATCTGCGAGACCCTCTGGTTGCCACCCTAGGTCTCCCCCCACCCCACTTTCCCCCAATATTCTGGGCAGCATTCACAAATATCCAGATTAAACATCCAATAATTTCACATTTCTTTGATCTCATGGTGCTAAGTATAGAAATAACCTTTTGATTTTTAAATAGAAGTCAGGAACCGAAGACAAGCGAGAGCCTTCCAAGCCACCCAGGCACAAGTGTGGGGTTCAGGCAGGGCGCAGAACGCCGTGGGGGAGCCGTCTGACAATCCAGAGTTCCGGAGAGCAAGGTCTGAGCGCGCCTCGCAGCAAGCAGGCACCGCCTGGGCCGGGAAGATGATTAGCAAGAAACCGGGAGCACCTCAGGGGACCCTCCCACAGACAGTCTGTCACCCAGTGTTTTTACCATTCCGTTTCAAAGTTTAATTAGAGAATCGCTTTCCAATGCTTAGAGGCAATTAACCCCTTTGCATCAGTCCCCGTGACGCAGGCAACAATCATGGGCCACAGACGCCAAGATGCCCACGATGGTGCTCAGCCATTGGAAGAAACAGATTGGGAAGAAAACATTTGTCAAGGAGAAGAGCTGACAAATATTGGTGGGGTTTCAAGAGATAAAACTTCCTTCCTAAATGTCACCAGAAGAAACTTCTCATCCGAGAACTCAACCTACCTTGGTCTCAGCTCCTCTTTTCCTGCAGGCCCATACGCCGCCGCCCCGCCGTTCCCTCCTGGACCAGCTAGGCATCAATTCCCAGAGAGGAAGACCCAGGTCATGGCGTGGGGAGGGAGGAGGAGTTCACACACCAACGCGCTCTCTTTCCCTTGCTTGTTAGCTACTGCTCTGGTCCTGTCTCGTCTACCTCAGTGAGAGAATGGAGACCCCCATAGTTTCACCCAGGTGATACCCGTGCCCAAGATGGTAGGAGAGCCAAGAGAATGTACAAAATGTGCCAGGCATTCAAAAGCAAAATCTGTTTGTTGGTGCCAGTTCTGGGGTTGAAAGTCTGGGCTTGTGTGCTGTCCACAACTGGTGCTCTACCATCTGGAGCCACAACTCCACTTCCAGCTTTTTTTTGGGGGGGGTGCTTAATTGGAAATAAGAGTCTCTCAGACTTTCCTGCCCAGGTTGGTTTCGAACTGCCACCCTCAGATCTCAGCCTCCAGAGTAGCTAGGTTTATTGGTATGAGCCACTGACTCGCAGCTCCAAAACAGGTGCTGTGTCGTCCAATACTATAGTCACTGACCATAGGGAGCAATTTAATTCAAACTCAAATTAAAAGAGAAATGGGGTTGCTCTGAGGCCCCAGGTACATCTCCAGAGCTCCGTGGTCACACGTGGTAGGCGGCCACCACACCAGACAGCACAGCCACGAAGATTCCCATCACAATCTCATCTACAGAGCAGTGGCGTCAAGGGTGAGGGAAAGACCGAACTTCCAACAAGAAAAGGGAAAACTCAGACATGGAAGGCAAAAGGTCATCTAAAGACACTTCCCCAACTTCTCAGTTTTGCCTAGGATCTGCCTTAGGGAAGGCTGGATTGGGTCAAAGACGAGGTCAAGATGAGGAGCAAGACTCTTGCGTAGGATCGGCTCCGTGCCTCTGAGGGACTCACGGCTCTGGCAGAATAGATGCTCAACGCACATCCATCCCTGTGGGCCAGCTGTGAGATACTGAGCACACTTCAGGAAGCACCTGTCCACACACAGCCCTGTTTGTGGCAGGTGAAGCCCAGAGACGTGGCTACTGCGAAGAGAGATACCCAGGCACCAAATGGTAGCCCTCTGGTTTGGATTAAAACCCCAATCAGAAAGCAGCTTGCTGTAGTTGTGGAGATGGGAGGGAAGGGATGGTAGGGGAAAAGCAAAGGAGGAGACAACACTGCTCATTACTTTGCTCATGTAACTGTAACCCCTCCTCTGTACAGTATTCTCACATTGAAAAACTTATTTAAAAAAAAAGAAAGCAGCTTGCTCCCCAAGAATGTATATGTGGTATCTTCCTCACGGTCTATTAATGGGAAGGAACACAGGGAAGGACACACACACACACACACACACACACAGAGTTCAGTACTGTCCAGCTCTGGGGGGGGGGGGGCATGCGGCCTCCAATCCTAGGTGCACTTTTCTCCCAACCCCGCTCTGTGCCTCACCCTACCCCATCCTCACCTCTTGATCATTTCTGTCTCTACAGCCCCCCTTCAGCGAGGCTGACTTCCAGCATCTTCTCTTTTCAGAGCCTGTCCTGTTCATGATCACTTTAAAAGGGATACAGAAAGGGGACAGAAGGGACTGTCTCATTTTATTCTGGAAGTCAAAATCTATGCTCTTTCCAGAAAATTAGAAGGCAAAAGGAAAGTGGAGGGATGCGGGGTGGGGGGAGATCAGAGGCAAACATGTTTTCTAGGAGTAGCTGACTGGTAGATGGGCCTTTGAACAGGTCAGGGAGCAATCGTGATTTCCCACACTGCCCCAACTTCCTGTGGTTGGTAGACTGTATTCACTCAAGTAGTCCCTTGGGTTGGATGTTATTTCCAATTTCTCTTTTATCTGCGGGGCTTGATTTACCTCTTCAGGCACAAAATATTTTTCCACATTTCGGATGATTTCTTTGGGCTACCTTCCCCAAACTGGAATTACTAAATCGAAAGTTCTGATTATCTTAAAAAGATTCACGATACAAACTCACTGCTGGGGCCTTCCTTTCCCTCCTCGCGCAGCAGCCTTCACGTTAGCTTTCCCTCCACTTAGTAGGTAAGTGGTTTGTTGTTGTTGTTGTTTTAAAGGGAGAGTATTAGGGATTGAAATCAGAGTGAGTCCTGGCCCTTAGCTTTTTCACTCAAGGCCAGTGTTGAAGCTCTTGAACCACAGCTCTGCTTCCAGCTTTTTGGTGGTTAATGGGGGCTCAGTCTCAAAAACTCTCCCGCTGGGGTTGGGCTCAAACTACGATCGTCAGGTCTCTGTCTCTTTTGAGCAGTTAGGATTATAGGGGTGAACCATTAGCACTAGCTCTCATGTGAATGAATACCTTTCATTATTTGAGTGATTGATCCTCACAACCTGTGAAAAGTTTGGTGGGGTCTGAAACTGGACAGGGCTTTGCCTGGCCTGTGTGAGGACTCCCAACCCCACCCCCACCCCAATCCCCCAATCTCCAAGCCCGACGGGCAAGAGGGCTCTCCTAGCCTGATTTATCTTCTAGACCTGGGACAAGGATTCCTATTGACTCTAAAGGAAACAGACCCAAGTTAACACACCAACAAAAACCCAACCCAGTCAGGTGGGGCTGCCTTCAGCCAGGCCTGTGACCTTCAGAGTGGCGGCAGGGTCTTCAGGGTTTGGACCCGGCCTAATTCCAATGCGGTGGGTGGAAGGGAAATCAGCCCACATTAGGCACGAGCAAACCCGAGGCCCAGGGACTGTCTGTGTGCAGATTTCCTGGGGAGCAGCGGGGACGGGCGGAATATACACGGAAAGCAGCAAGTCTCAGTCTGAGAACCAAGACGTGCAGTGGGAGAACAGGAACAAGCAGAAATACAGGAAAAGCAAAAGATGAAGGAGAGGAGGGGGGGGGGGCGGGGTGCGAGGTGCGGGGGGGGGGGGGCGCCGAGGCCGCTGGAGATGATGGAAATTCGGGGAGAAGCACGGGGGTGGGGGCGCCGCCCTCATGTACAGGACCAAGGGAGAAGAACCCAGAATCAGGACCCTGATAAGGGAGACCCCCCCCCCCGAGATTCCAGCTGGAGAGACAGACAGACCCGGGGAGGGGCAGGGCCGAGAAGAGGGGCGCTCGTCAGAGAAAGCGGGGCGCACGAGGTGGGTGGGAAAGGGGGTGCGCTTAGCCTGCACGGGCTCGAATGCGGGCCGGCGGCGGGCTCCCCTGGGGTCCAGGCGGGGCAGGAAAGCAGCAGCCCCAAATTTTGCCTCCGACCCCACTGGGTAGCCCGCTCCGAAGGGCCTCATTGACTTGCCCCTGCACCCTCCGCACCTCTACACCCCTGCATCTCCGCACCCTTGCACCCCTACCCCCTCTGAACCTCCGCGTCTCCGGCACCCCTGCACCCCTGCATCCTTGCCCCCCCCCACCCCGCCCCACTGCGCGCCGCCCGGACCCGCACGTGGCGCGCGGCGATCCCAGCAGCCGACGCGAGAGGGCGCGCGAGGGTCGCCGGGTGCGCGAGCCGCGAGCGCCCCAGAAACGCCGAGGAGCGGCTCGGGGTGCTCTCGCGTGTAAGCCCTGGAAGCGGGGTGCAGCAAGGGCGCAGGCCGCGGGCCCCACCCCGCTTTCTCTGCACGCGAGCCGGATCTTTGCAAGGCTGCGTGGAACGGAGGGGCCGAGGAAAGACGGGGGGACGGGGGGAGGGAAGAGTCCGGGTACGCGAGGCCCCCCGCACCCCCTCCCCGGCTCCTCCCAACCTCCAGTTCCACCCTGCACCCCGAAAGTGCCCGGCCCCACCTCCGCTCACCTCTCGGCCGGCCGGCCTGTGCCTGGGGCTGGGGGGGAGGGGGGCGGCATGGGGGGAGGGGGGAAGGGGGGCTGGGGGGAGGGGCGGGGGGGCGGGGCGAGCTTTAAAAAGCTTTTAAAGCAGAAAAAAAAGGCCCGGGAACGCGGTGCGGGGCTGAGGTGCTCGAGATGATTTTTGTGTTGCAAATTGCCGTGCTTTTACTGAGGGCTGATGAAAATAAATGAAGCTCCTCGCCCTCTTGCTAATAAATGAGAGGAGGGAGCACATTATTATGCCACCTGCTTCTGATTCCTAATTGTGGTAACTTCACTCTCAGACTGCGGCTGGCTGCTCCACACCGCAGGCGCATAAGCCACAGTAAAAAATACATAACAGTACGGAAGGCCCGTTGGGGTGGGTTTTTGGGGGGGCAGATGAGGTTCTCATTGCATTTGGGGACCGTCCTTACGGGTGTGTATCGA